>NW_019943284.1:65156-121329 GCF_002910315.2 Salvelinus sp. IW2-2015 | reverse complement strand
CGCACTTTCTCTCTCTCTCAGACCCTGAGGTGTGTCAGCCCAATAAGAACCATGCTGAGGTGAGGGGTTATGTCAGGAAGCTGTGTGTGATTGACAAACAACGGACCCTGACAACACTCTCTTATAGGCTAGAGCCCCGCAGGACCTGAGCCTGCCCACCATGCAGTTGTTACCCTCTATGACATCATACAGAGCCTCTGTGTAAGATCAAGTAACCTTCATTGCTATGACATCAAATGGCTTCACTGGGCCTCTGTGACATCATATGGAACAGTCAGATGTCTATGACATCACATGGAATTTTTAGRCCTCTATGACATCACACAGAACCATCAGCCCTCTGTGAAATCATACAGAACACTTTGCCCTCTGTGACATCATAGTGAACCCTCAGCTCCTCTGTGACATCACATAGAAGAGAGATGATTTAGAGATAAGAGACTCTTGATTTCTCTGTTACGTGTAAGGTTACTCTAAATGGAGATAGAAAAAAGTAGTTAAAAAGTAACTGAAAAAGGTTACAACTAGAGGTTTTAAGTCTTATTTACAGATTATCATGTCCCTTACTTTGAGCAGATGTAACACATATGAAAAAGTATGTTACAAATACCAAGATCTTTACATAAAGTAATATAGAGAAACAAAACCTCTAGCTTTYTTACGCCAGTGTTCTGAAAACTGTCCTCAAGTTGTTGTTTATTTTTGCATTAAAGCACAACTCATGTAGCGTATTGTTATTCAATTAAATCAGTCATCTTTCTCAGTTGTGTTTTCTTCATGTACCTTTTGTAAATGTGGGTACTGTATATTTAACTTGGACTAGAACTTGTTTTACCTCATCATGATGTCAGTGGGTTGAGAGCGTATAGTCTGTCTGAACTGTAAATAAAAATATCTAATCAAAGCATCGGATTCTGGTGGTTATTGCTGATTTGGTCACTGTTTTTGTCCCTGATAGTGATGTCAACTGGTCTGTCCCCTGTTGATTTTGTCATCACGGTCATTCCTGGATTGGTCCATATAGATAGAGGACTCTAGTGCTCAAAAGCCTGTGTTAGCATGGGCAGCGCCATTGAGAACTTTCACCAGTCAACTGGGGGGGACCTCCTATGGGTTAAGGAAGGATCACATTATTCCATCCAGGTCATCAGGAGGGATCAGCCAATGAATTATACTAGTGAGGAAACAMTCCATAACTCCAGGTGGCAGTAAATCTCCAACCTTGCTTTGTGAAGAAAAAATAAATACATCTACAGGTGGCAGTATGCCTCATTTCTGTTTGTTTGCCAACTCATAGAAGTAGTAGAAGAAGAAAATGTACTACTTCAAAATGGATACTGTCTCAATGGCGCTGCCCGTGCTCTCACAGACACCATGATGGGACAGATACAATGTGGTTTAACTATCTCTATGGGTTTGTCATGTCACCATGGTCATTCCAGACTGGTGATGTCACTGCCTCCTTGTTCCTGGTGTGTGTGGTGAGGTTTTAGTTGATGAGTGAGTGAGAGACGGGGTTGAGTGTCAAACTAGAGTAGACTCATTGTCTAGCCCTGTCTCTGACCTGTGTGTCTGTGTGTGAAGGGGGGGGGGGGGAGTGTTTTCTATAGAAGCAATAAACCCATACATGAATGCTCTGGATGTCAGCAGCCATATTTGAAGGGACAGGTCACACACAGAACAAACACCACATACAATGACCGGGAAAGGGGATAACAGGCAGAGAGCAGAATGTGATTAAAACCTGTTTGGAATAGGGGGCAGCATTTTCACGTTCGGATGAAAAGCGTGCCCAGAGTAAACTGCCTACTACTCAGGCCCAGAAGCTAATATATGCGTATTATTGGTAGATTTGGATAGAAAACACTCTGAAGTCTCTACAACTGATGGAATGATGTCTGAGTATAACAGAACTCACATGGCAGGCGAAAACCTGAGAAAAATCCAACCAGCAAGTGGGAAATCTGAGGTTTGTAGTTTTTCAAGRCATTGCCGTTTCGAATATACAGTATCTATGGGGTCATATTGCACTTCCTAAGGCTTCCACTAGATGTCAACAGTCTTTACAACCTTGTTTCAGGCTTCTATGAAGGGGGAGCGAATAAGAGCTGTTTGACTAAGGGGTCTGGCAGAATGCCATGAGCTAAGTCTCGCGTGCGGCCGTGAGCGCGAGCTGCGTTCCTTTTCATTTCTAAAGATAAAGGAATTGTCAGGTTGAAACATTATTGAAGATTTATGATAAAAACATCCTAAAGATTGATTCTCTACATCGTTTGACATGTTTCTACGAACTGTAATATAACTTTTTTGGCTTTTTGTCTGGACTTTCATCTGGACTTGCCCACGCCTCGTGCATTTCGATTGGTGAACTAAACGCGCTAACAAAAAGGAGGTATTTGGACATAAAGATGAACTTTATCGAACAAAACGAACATTTATTGTGGAACTGGGATTCCTGGGAGTGCATTCTGATGAAGATCATCAAAGGTAAGTGAATATTTATAACGCTATTTCTGACTTTTACTGACTCCACAACATGGCGGGTATCTGTATGGCTTGTATTTGTGGCTTAGCGCTGTACTCAGATTATAGCATGGTGTGCTTTTTCCGTAAAGCTTTTTTGAAATCTGTCACAGCGGTTGCATTAAGGAGAAGTATATCTTTCATTCTATGCATAACGCTTGTATCTTTTATCAAAGTTTATGATGAGTATTTCTGTAAATTGATGTGGCTCTCTGCAAATTCTCTGGATGTTTTCGAGGCACAACATTACTGAACATAACGTGCCAATGTAAACTGAGATTATTGGATATAAATATGAACTTTATCGAACAAAACATACATGTGTTGTGTAACATGAAGTCCTATGAGTGCCATCTGATGAAGATCATCAAAGGTTAGTGATTCATTTTATCTCTATTTCTGCCTTTTGTGACTCCTCTCTTTGGCTGGAAAATGTCTGTATGTTTTTCTGTGACTAGGCGCTGACCTAACATAATCGAATGGTGTGCTTTCGCTGTAAAGCCTTTTTGAAATCAGACAAGGTGGCTAGATAACACGAAGCTAAGCTTTAATTTGGTGTATTGCTCTTGTCTGAAAGTTAAATATTTCCAAAAAATATTTTAGAATTTCGCGCTCTGCCATTTCAGCGGATGTTGTCTAGGGGTTTCTCTCTCTCTCTCTCTCTCTCTCTCTCTCTCTCTCTCTCTCTCTCTCTCTCTCTCTCTCTCTCTCTCTCTCTCTCTCTCTCTCTCTATCTCTCTCCTCTCTCCCTCTCTCCCTCTTCCCTTCTCTCTCTCTCTCTCTCTCTCTCTCTCTCTCTCTCTCTCTCTCTCTCTCTCTCTCTCTCTCTCTCTCTCTCTCTCTCTCTCTCTCTCTCTCTCTCTCTCTCTCTCTCTCTCTCTCTCTCTCTCTGTCTGTCTGCGCTCTCTGTCTCTATCTCTGTGTCTTTTCTCTCTGTGTGTCTGTTCTCTTTCTCTCTCTGTCTGCTCTCCCTCTGTCTGCTCTCTCTCTCGCTCTTTGAGTCCATTCTGCTATCAGGTGTGTGTGATTAAACTTTCTCTCCCTCTCTCAGACCCTTTCCCTCTCTCTTTCTGTTCCCTCTCTCTCTCTGTTCCCTCCCCTCTCAGATTGCTCTGTTTACTCAGAGCGGCTGTCGTCGAGTGTCTGTCAACCATGTCGTCTCTGGGTGCCTCGTTTGTCCAGATTAAACATGAGGACCTGCGGTTCTATGAGAACTGTGGAGGGGGCAGCTTTGGGACTGTGTACCGAGCACACTGGATATCTCAGGATAAAGAAGTCGCTGTGAAGAAACTACTCAAGATTGAGACTGAGGTAGGAGAGACACACTTCCCTCTCCTGTTCCCTCTCCTGTTCCATCTCCTGTTCCCTCTCATGTTCCCTCTCATGTTCCCTCTCATGTTCCCTCTGCTGTTCTCTCTCCTGTCCCCTCTGCTGTTCCCTCTCCTGTTCCCTCTGCTGTTCCCTCTCCTCTTCCCTCTCCTGTTCCCTCTCCTGTTCCCTCTCCTGTTCCCTCTGCTGCTCCCTCTCCGGTTCCCTCTGCTGTTCCCTCTGCTGTTCCTTCTCCTGTTCCCTCTGCTGTTCCCTCTGCTGTTCCCTCTGCTGTTCCCTCTGCTGTTACCTGTACCTCTCCTCTTCCTATCATTGTGGAGTACAGCATTTGTTAATAACATAGGCTTCTTCTTCTCTTCCTCCTATTCTGTGAGATATTGTATGGACTATGTGTTTCTCTGGTGTGATACTGCTGTTCAGTGATTCCCAAACAAACTATGTGGCCCACACAATGAACAAAACACTATTTCCTGCCACAATTCCCGACCCAGAGTTCCCGACCCAGCAGAAAACCATGGGTTATGGTGACCTAGCCTGGCTGTGACACTGTCATTACACTGCCTGACTTTCTCCCTTGATGGGTGAATAACTGTTGAGACATGTACTGGCAGGGGCCGGGGCACTTCTAAACACACGCACATGCACACACTCACTCACACACACATCCATGCATGCACACATGCACGTGCCCGTGCACGTGCACACATGCACATTAATTCGTCTTTGTGGAGCTGTAGCCTTGATGTTTGGTTTGAAAACAGTGGGATTGTATTATAGTAGCTTTTTCAATGACTCTATCTAGTAAAAGGTTGATACAAAATGTCTGTGTTCTATAGTAGATATTGCCTGTTCGTGAGTTGATTGATAGCATGTTTGCCATGTTGACGTTGTGTTGCTAGGTGCTCTGACCCTAACCTTAGAGTGTGAAAAAGTTAATATGGTACAGACATGCATAGCAGAAAAACATTGTGTACATCCCTCAGATCACTTATATCAGAGTGATCAATATCCTTTGCATATACAGTACACCTATAGTAAGTATATACTGTGCACACCACAGGCGGCTGGTGGCACCTTATTGGGGAAAACATGCTCATAATAATGGCTGGAACAGAATAAATGGAATGTTATTGAACACATCAAACACGTGGGCTCCAGGTGTTTGATACCATTCCAGTCCTGTCATTATTATGAGCCAAATCCCTCCGCAGCCTCCTGTGATGCATACAGTACACACTCATGCTGTCTCCGCCCTACCAACCCCCCCCCCCCCCCCCACTCTAGGCTGAGATTCTGAGTATTCTCAGTCATAAGAACATCATTCAGTTCTATGGAGCCGTACTGGAGTCCCCCAACTATGGAATCGTCACAGTCAGGTGTTGTGTGTGTGTGTGTGTGTGTGTGTGTGTGTGTGTGTGTGTGTGTGTGTGTGTGTGTGTGTGTGTGTGTGTGTGTGTGTGTGTGTGTGTGTGTGTGTGTGTGTGTGTGTGTGTGTGTGTGTGTGTGTGTGTGTGTGTGTGTGTGTGTATTTTCCTCATACACTCGCCAATGGATATGGAACCACAACAGGTTGAGGATCAATGTTTAGGCCACAGACTGTGTGTGTTGTATTTCCTGGCAGGACATAAGCTCTGTGACAGCCCTGCCCATTATAATGACTTACAGAACCCACTACCAAGTGTGTGTGTGTGTGTGTGAGCCTGAGGTGCTAAGCTATGTTTGGCGTTTCTCAAGTCGTTATGAGTTCAGGTTGTGAGTGACAGTAGGAAGACTGTTGGACGATCTCAACCCCTGTTCTCTCTGTGTGTGTGCCRGTGTGTGTGAATGTATATGATTGTGTCTGTGTGTTTTTCTACACTCCACTGTACTGTACAATTCTTACAAAGTGTCTTGAGTTGCAGAAATACACTACCGTTCAAAAGTTTGGGGTCACTTGGAAATGTTCTTGTTTTTGAAAGAAAAGCTAAATGTTTTCTCCATTAAAATAACATACAATTGATCAGAAATACAGTGTAGACATTYTTAATGTTGTAAATGACTATTGTAGCTGGAAACGGCTGATTTTTAATGGAATGTCTACATAGGCGCACAGAGGCCCATTATCAGCAACCATCACTCCTGTGTTCCAATGGTACGTTATGTTAGCTAATCCAAGTTCTACACTGTATTTCTGATCAATTTTATGTTATTTTAAATGGACAAAAAATTAGCTTTTCTTTCAAAAACAAGGACATTTCTAAGTGAGCCTAAACTTTGGAACAGAGGTGTACATTATAAAAAAACAACATAATTGTATTTCCTCTCCAGAGTATGCAGGCGGAGGTTCTCTGTATGAGTACCTGTCCAGTGAGCAGAGTAAGGAGATGGACATGGAACAGATCATGACCTGGGCCATGGAGATAGCCAAAGGTAAAGACAGACATAGTTTTAATTAAACACGTTTCCCTGCTCCTAGAACAGTGGTTCTATGGATTTMATATATTCCAGAGCTAGCACACCAGATTCAACTAATCATCAAGCCCTTGAATAGGTGAATCAGGATAGCTAGTTCAGAGCTACAACAAAATTGTGAAATGTCTGGAGAGGTTTGAGAACCACTGTCCCAGAGTACGCTTAGTATTCTAGTTCCACCAAGTCTCGACTGTAGAGCACCCTTAGCTAAATAAACTGTCTGGTTGAGTTCTGTCTTCTTGAAGGGTATACTACAAAGCGGGATCAATGAGTTAGCCAGCTAGCTTGCCTGTATATTCTGAAATATCTTTAAATTTTTTAGAAAGATAAGCTTGAAACCTGCATGGTCTATTTGACTTAACAACCAAAAACACATAGCCTATACACTGAGCTTACAACACATCAGGAACTGCTCTTTCCAGTACATATACCAGGTGAATACAGGTGAAAGCTATGATCCCTTATTAGGGTAACTTGTTAAATCCACTTCAATCTGTATAGATGAAGGGGAGGAGACAGACAGGTTAAAGAATGATTGTTAAGCCTTGAAACAATGGATTGTGTATGTGTGCAWTTCAGAGTGTGAATGGGCAAGACAAAATATTTAGATGCCTTTGAACGGGGTATGGTAGTAGGTGCTAGGCGCACTGGTTTAAAACCTCTTGACACTACAGGGGGTGCTGTTTCAACTTGGACATTTATCGTTCCCAAATTAAACTGCCTCGTACTCAATTCTTGCTCGTACAATATGCATATTATTATTACTATTGGATAGAAAACAATCTCTAGTTTCTAAAACCGTTTGAATTATGTCTGTGGGTGAACCAGAACTCTTTCTGCAGCGAAATTCATGACAGGAACTGCGAAGGTCTGAAAACGAGGCTCTGTTCTCAGATCAGTTTAAAGCTCTGTATGTATCCTATGGGTCGACATGAACTGCACCCGCCTTCCCCTGAATGTCAGTAACCAATGAGAAGTGGAATGGAGTTTCTACGTAGTTCTCAGAGCTTATAAAAGGCCAAGGAACGAAGGGAGCTCTCTTTTCGACGTTCGTCATTGCGCAAAGCAAGACCTCAGGATGGCATTTTGAAACGCTCAGTTATCGACCTTAGATATATCCGTCTGTAATTTAATTCGATATAGGTGTTAGAAGCATCATAACGAAGTTATTTTAAACCGAGTTATATCAGTTTATGCGAGTATATTGCTATTTTCGGAATTTCCTTAGTATTGCGTTTTGAACATTTGGGCATGTTGTGGCCACATAGCTATTGTTAGCTGCTAATTCCGAAGTTGAAGACTACGTTTTACAACCAAGCAACGATTCTATTGGACAAAGGACCACTTGCCCAAGATTCTGATGGAAGCTCGTCCAAAAGTAAGAGCTATTTATGATGTTATTCCGTATTTATGTGGTAAAATGTAAACGGATTTGTCCGCCATTATTGCGGCACTAGTCTGGCTGTAACGCACACTGTATGTCTAGTAACGTTAATTTTAAAAATCTAACTCAGCGGTTGCATTAATAACTAATGCATCTTTCATTTGCTGTCCAACCTGTATTTTTTTGTCAAGTTTACGATTATTTATTGATTAGATTAGGTGCCTTTCCAAGATGGCGCCGGCCAGAATGCATGACCTGTTGCCACTGATCACATTGTATAACCACGATTTGTGCTGCTAAATATGCACATTTTCGAACAAAACCTATATGCATTGTGTAATATGATGTTACAGGACTGACACTGTCTCTTATACACATCTAGATGTGTATAAGAGACAGATGTAGAACTGTGATTTATACCTGAAATATGCACATTTTTCTGAAAAAACATATGCTATACAATAAATATGTTATCAGACTGTCATCTTATGAAGTTGTTTCTTGGTTAGTGGCTATATATATCTTTATTTGGTCGAATTTGTGATAGCTACTGATGGAGTAAAAAACTGGTGGAGTAAAAAAAGTGGTGTCTTTTGCTAACGTGGTTAGCTAATAGATTTACATATTGTGTCTTCCCTGTAAAACATTTTAAAAATCAGAAATGATGGCTGGATTCWRAAGATGTGTATCTTTCATCTGGTGTCTTGGACTTGTGATTTAATGATATTTAGATGTAAATAGTATTTACTTGTGACGCTATGCTAGGCTATGCTAGTCAGCTTTTTTACTGTGGGGGGTGCTCCCGGATCCGGATTTGGGAGGAATTAGAGGTTAATAGGGATAGCCCCCTTTTTTTCAATTTTCGCCTAAATGACATACCCAAATCTAACTGCCTGTAGCTCAGGCCCTGAAGCAAGGATATTTTTATTTATTTTTTATTTCACCTTTATTTAACCAGGTAGACTAGTTGAGAACAATTTCACATTTACAACTGCGACCTGGCCAAGATAAAGCATAGCAGTGTGAACAGACAACAACACAGAGATATGCATATTCTTGTTACCATTTGAAAGGAAACACTTTGAAGTTTGTGGAAATGTGAATTGAATGTAGGAGAATATAACACAATAGATCTGGTAYAAGAAAAGAAAACCAACCTGTGTTTTTTTACCACCATCTTTGAAATGGAAGAGAAAGGTCACTGTTATAGCCATCACTCTGGTTGTAATTCCAATACTGTCCACAAGATGGCAGCAGTGTATGTGCAAAGTTTCAGATGGATAACTTGGAGTATGACTGATTCTCAAGACTTTTAGTATGAAGTCCCCAGGTACATTTGAGCAAATCGTGAAGGTGACATTCGCATTCATATTCCATTTTTCTGCAAGAATATCGTCAAATCTGTATACTTGGATTTTGATTTAGCTTTCCAAGTATTAGTAGCCATATTATAAGTATAACATTTGCAAAACAAGAAGTTTTCATAACTTCATAACTCTGAATATCCTTACAATTTTTGTCCAAAATGAAAAGGKATGCTGTCGTACAAGATGAAAAGCTACATTTACGACATATACATTGTTTCCGGATACTACCGTAAAGCCCAGCTCATTGGCTATCTAGCTAGCTTTGTTTGACCCCGATTGGTGCTTATTTGACAAAGATAGTCGTTCAAGRGATGGCCGCCCGCGTCATCGGCGTGCCATGAAGGCATTGCTCTCTGACAAAATATGGTGTCCTATAGGATATACTACACCCCTAATGAAATAGTGAAGTCTTGTTACCTTCTAGGATCTCTGAGGAATAAATATGAACATGATTTGACTCGTTGAAACAACGTTTAAGGTGAGATTTCCACAGATTCCTTTCTTTGCAAATTGAACAGTGGATATACAACATCGATCGTGCATGCTATATGGACCTTTTTAGGATATGYAAACGGATTTTATCTAACAAAATGACACTTCATGTTATCTCTGGGATGGTTTGGATGATAAATCAGAGCAAGATTACAGAATGTAAGTACACATTTCACCTTCAGAGGTGAATTTATCAAATTTATCGTGGTGAAAAAAACTGTTTTGTTAGGAGCTCTCCTCAAACAATAGCATGGCATTTCTTCGCAGTATTAGCTACTGTAAATTGGACAGTGGAGTTATATTAACAAGAACTTAAGCTTTCAGCCGATGTATGACACCTCTATGTACCGACATTTGTTGTTACTCTAAAATCTGCTATCTTGACATAACATGCTGAATGATTTACAACTGTCCTGTTGATGGAACGCCGATCCATTAATGTTTTTTTTAAGTCAAGAACTGCAACGCTGATAGGTTTTTCACACTAAACAGTTTCCTTGTGTATCAAGAATGGTCCACCACCCAAAGAACATCCAGCCCACTTCACACAACTGTGGGAAGCATTGGAGTCAACATGGGCCAGCATCCCTGTGGAACGCTATCGACACATTGTAGAGTCCCTGCCCTGACGAATTGAGGCTGTTCTGAGTGCAAAAGGGGGTGCAACTCAATATTAGGAAGGTGTTCCTAATGTTTTGTACACTCAGCGTGTATGTTTAGCTTTCTTAATGAATCAGAAAGTTAACAGTTATTTCTGGTTATTTATCAAAGTTAGCTGGCTGAGTGCAACAGGAGCACATTCTTCTCTGGTGTGAGGATCAGTGACTTGTTTGTTTAGCAGAGTTGTTTACATTTTGTTGGTTAGGCATTGGTCCGTGGCTCAGGATGTTTAATGTTTCTGTCCAATAGGAATGCACTATCTTCATTCAGAAGCCCCAGTCAAAGTCATTCACAGAGACCTCAAGTCACGAAACGGTAACCAACTGCACACACAATCTGCAACCAAACGTATCTACCCACCAGGAAACCCAACATTTCCCTCACTGCTACTGCTACAGAAAAACGTTCCATTGTAAACCAATCATGATGAATGAATCATAGTTTGACAGTGAGGAATGCCATAATGATTAGAAGTGGATGCTCCTCTTGTGGACTGACTGACCTTTATCTCTGTTCCTACTACAGTGGTACTGACAGCAGACAAGGTGCTCAAGGTACATAAAGTAGGGTGTCTAACAATTATTGTGTGTTTTCACTTATACATCCTTTATTACTTCACCTGTACATAGCCAATCGGTAAATATCCCATCCAACTACCTCATCACCATATTGTTATTTATTTTATTTATTTTGCTCCTTTGCACCCCAGTATCGCTACTTGCACACTCATCTTCAGCACATCTATCACCTCAGTGTTTAATTTGCCATACTGTAATCATTTCGCCACTATAGCCTATTTATTGCCTCACCTCCCTTATCCTACCTCATTTGCACACACTGTATATAGACTTTCTCTATTGTATTATTGACTGTATGTTTGTTTATTCCATGTGTAACTCATGTCCATGTGTTGTTGTTTGTGTCACACTGCTTTGCTTTATCTTGGCCAGGTCGCAGTTGTAAATGAGAACTTGTTTTCAACTAGCCTACCTGGTTAAATAAAAGTAAAATAAAAAAAGAATGTTGTAGCTTAGTGTCCCAATGCTCTCTCTCTCTCTCTCTCTCTGGTCTGTTGGCAGATCTGTGATTTTGGAGCGTCTAAGTTCCAGTCCCACACCACCCACATGACAGTGGTGGGCACCTTCCCCTGGATGGCCCCAGAAGTCATACAGAGCCTACCTGTATCAGAGACCTGTGATACATACTCCTACGGAGTGGTGAGTGTGTCTGTGTGGGAGGATATGTTCTACCTCAAGTGGTCTTTCAGCAAAATCTTCACTGCAAAAACATCTGGCATATCATCTTGTGTCTTTGTGCGCTCGTGTGTGTGTGTGTGCTCTCGTGTGTGTGTGTATGTGTGTGTGCGCTCTTGTATTTGTGTGTGTGTGTGTGTGTGCGCTTGTGTGTGTGTGTGTGTGTGCGCTCTTGTATTTGTGTGTGTGTGTGTGTGCTCGTGGTGTTGTGTGTACGCGCTCGTTGTGTGTGTGTGTTACCAGGTGCTATGGGAAATGCTGACACGAGAGGTTCCTTTAAAAACATCTGGCATATCATCTTGTGTCTGTGTGCGCTCGTTGTGTGGTGTGTGCTCTCGTGTGTGTGTGTGTATGTGTGTGTGCGCTCTTGTATTTGTGTGTGTGCTCTTGTGTTTGTGTGGTGTGTGTGTGTGTACTTGTGTGTGTACGCGCTCGTGTGTGTGTGTGTTACCAGGTGCTATGGGAAATGCTGACACGAGAGGTTCCCTTTAAAGGCTTCGGGGGGCTGCAGGTGGCTTGGCTGGTGGTGGAGAAACAAGAGGTACACACACAAAGCACATTTTTCTATTTACATTAGTTAAGAGCTTCAAGTGGCTCAGATTCACTTACAAATACAAGACAGTCATACACAGAATCAAACATTAAACCATTGGTGGAAAAAGGACCCAATTGTCATAGTTGAGTAAGTAAAACATACCTTTAATAGAAAATGACTCAAGTAAAAGTGAAAGTCACTCAGTAAATGTAATTGCTAAAATATGAATGAGTATTGAAAGAAAAAGTATAAATAATTTCAAATTCCTATATTAAGCTAACCAGACGGCATAATTTTCTTGTTTTTTTCATTTACGGATAGCCAGGGGCACACTCCAACACTCAGCATCATTTATTTTTACTTACGTAATTTAACCACTGCATAAAACACTGCACACACTGAACAAGTTACACACACAGAGCGGATTAACAATGTGATGCTCTCATGCTTTCCGCTGTGAGGAGGGAAAGGATTATTTCTACAGCTGCCTCAGCTCTCTGCTCTTGTAAGGCATGTATACTCTGCTATGGAGCTTGGCCATGTGCTGTAGGGGGGTTTATACTGTGTGTGTGTGTGTAGGGGGGTTTATACGGTGTGTGTGTGTTGTAGGGGGGTTTATACTGTGTGTATTGGACCCATCCAAGAGCATACTGGGATACTCAGGAATGATGTTCTCAGATCTCTATACAGTGCAGCACACTATTACTGGAATATACACATGTTTCAAATCAAATTCAACATGTTATTGGTCACACACACATGGTTAGCAGATGTTATTGGTCACATACACATGGTTAGCAGATGTTATTGGTCACACACACATGGTTAGCAGATGTTATTGGTCACACACACATGGTTAGCAGATGTTAATGCGAGTGAAGCGAAATGCTTGTGCTTCTAGTTCCAACAGTGCACTAATATCTAACAAGTAATCTAACAATTTCACAACGACTACCTTGTACACACAAGTGTAAAGGGATGAATAAGAATATGTACATATAAATATATGGATGAGCGATGGCCGTGCGGCATAGGCAAGATGCAGTAGATGGTATAGAAAACAGTATAGACATATGAGAAGAGTAATGTAGGATATGTAGACATTATTAAAGTGCCGTTATTTAAGTGACTAGTGATACCTTTATTAAATCCATTTATTAAATGTATTAAAGTGGCAAGAGATTTGAGTCTGTATGTTGGCAGCAGCCACTCTATGTTAGTGATGGCTGTTTAACAGTCTGATGGCCTTGAAATAGAAGCTGTTTTTCAGTCTCTCGGTCCCAGCTTTGATGCACCTGTACTGACCTCTCCTTCTGGATGATAGCGGGGTGAACAGGCAGTGGCTCGGGTGGTTCTTGTCCTTGATGATCTTTTTGGCCTTCCTGTGACATCGGGTGGTGTAGGTGTCCTGGAGGGCAGGTAGTTTGCCCCCGGTGATGTGTTGTGCAGACCGAACCACCCTCTGGAGAGCCTTGCGCTTCTGGGCTCAGCAGTTGCTGTACCAGGCGGTGATACAACCCGACAGGATGCTCTCGATTGTGCATCTGTAAAGTTTGTGAGTGTTTTAGGTGACAAGCCAAATTTCTTCAGCCTCCTGAGGTTGAAGAGGTGGTGTTGCGCTTTCTTCACCACGCTATCTGTGTGGGTGGACCATTTCAGTTTGTCCGTGATGTGTAGGCCGAGGAACTTAAAACTTTCCACCTTCTCCACTACTGTCCCGTCGATGTGGATGGGGGGCTGCTCCCTCTGCTGTTTCCCGAAGTACACGATCACCTCCTTTGTTTTGTTGACATTGAGTGTGAGGTTATTTTCCTGACACAACACTCCTTGGGCCCTCACCTCCCTGTAGGCTGTCCGGTCGTTGTTTGTAATCAAGCTTATCARTGTAGTGTCGTCTGCAAACTTGATGATTGAGTTGGAGGCGTGCATGGCCATGCAGTCATGGGTGAACAGGGAGTACAGGAGAGGGCTGAGAATGCACCTTTGTGGGGCCCCAGTGTTGAGAATCTGCGGGGTGGAGATGTTGTTTCCTACCCTAACCACCTGGGGGCGGCCGTCAGAAAGTCCAGGACTCAGTTGCACAGTGCGGGTTTGAGACCCAGGGCCTCCAGCTTAATGACGAGTTTGGAGGGTACTTTGGTGTAAAATGTTGAGCTGTAGTTAATYAACAGCATTCTTACATAGATATTCCTCTTGTCCAGGTGGGTTAGGGCAGTGTGCAATGTGATGGCGATTGCGTCGTCTGTGGACCTATTGGAGCGGTAAGCTAATTGGAGTGGGTCTAGGGTATCAGGTAGAGGTGATATGATTTTTGACTAGTCTCTCAAATCACTTCATGATGACAGAAGTGAGTGCTACGGGGCGATAGCCATTTAGTTCAGTTACCTTAGCTTTCTTGGGAACAGGAACAATGGTGGCCATCTTGAAGCATGTGGGCACAGCAGACTGGGATAGGGATTGATTGAATATGTCCGTGAACACACCAGCCAGCCGGTCTGCACATGCTCTGCCGTCTGGGCTGCCAGCCTTGCGAGGGTTAACACGTTTAAATGTTTTACTCACGTTAGCCACGGTGAAGGAGAGCCCACAGGCTTTGGTAGCGTGCCGTGTCAGTGGCACTGTACTGGCCTCAGTTTAAACCCCCTTCCCCACACACACACACACACACACACACACACACACACACACACACACACACACACACACACACACACACACACACACACACACACACACACACACACACACACACACACACACACACACACACACACACACACACACACCCCCCTACACCAGAGTTTCCCAAACTCGGTCCATCGGACCCCAGCTGATACAGATAATCAACTAATCATCAAGCTTTGATAATTTGAGTCAGCTGTGTAGTGTTAGGGCAAAAACCAAAACGTGCACCCCTTGGGGTCCCGAGAACCGAGTTTGGGAAACTCTGGTGTAGGGGGTTATATGCGTGTGTGTGTGTGTGTGTGAAAGGGGGTTTAAACTGTGTGTAAATTCCAGTAATAGTGTGCTGCACTGTATAGAGATCTGAGAACATCATTGCTGAGTATCCCAGTATGCTCTTGGATGGGGTCCAATAGTGGTGAGAGAAAGAGATGTATTTATTTCAGTTTAAATCCCTCCAGAGAAAACTGTTTCCAAATTATCCCCTTGCCCCTTACAGTGGATGTATCCTATTGCCTGTTGTTGCTTTGTACTTGAGCCTGAGCATTGGGTTTTCTTTAATTGTAACATTGCCTTGGTTTCCTACTTCATAATGTAGATGTGTTCATATGAGTGTACAGTGCCTTGCAAAGTATTCATTCTCCTTGGCTTTTTTCCTATTTTGTTGCATTACAACCTGTAATTTTAATAGATTTTTATTTGGATTTCATGTAATGGACATACACAAAATAGTCCAAATTGGTGAAGTGAAATTAAAAAAAGAACTTGTTTCAAAAAATTCTAAAAAAGGGAAAAGTGGTGCATGCATAGGTATTCACCCCCTTTGATATGAAGCCCCTAAATAAGATCTGGTGCAACCAATTACCTTCAGAAGTCACATAATTAGTTAAATAAAGTCCACCTGTGTGCAATCTAAGTGTCACATGATCTCAGTATATATACACCTGTTCTGAAAGGCACCAGAGTCTGCAACACCATTAAGCAAGGGGCACCACCCAGCAAGCGGCACCATGAAGACCAAGGCGCTCTCCAAACAGGTCAGGGACAATGTTGTGGAGAAGTACAGATCAGGATTGGGCTATAGAAAATATCCGTAACTTTGAACATCCCACGGAGCACCATTAAATCCATTATTCAAAAATGGAAAGAATATGGCACCACAACCTGCCAAGAAAGGGCCACCCACCAAAACTCACAGACCAGGCATTAATCAGGGAGGCAACAAAGAGACCAAAGATAACACTGAAGGAATTGCAAAGCTCCACAGCGGAGATTGGCGTATCTGTCCATAGGACCACTTTAAGCCATACACTCCACAGAGCTGTGCTTTACGGAAGAGTGGCCAGAAAAAAGCCATTGCTTAATAAATCTTCTTGACGCTACGGATCCCGTTACCGGGATCATGTTCCTAAACAACCACTGAATTGCAGAGCACCTAATTCAAAAATAATCCTAAAAATATTTATAATCATGGAATCACAAGTGAAATATACCAAAACACAGTTTAGCTTGTTGTTAATCCACCTATCGTGTCAGATTTTGAAAATATGCTTTACAGCGAAAGCAATCCAAGTGTTTGTGAGTGTATCAGTCAATGCTAGAACAGTTAGCCTTATATTAGCTTGGTCACGAAAGTCAGAAAAGCAATAAAATGAATCGCTTACCTTTGATAATCTTCGGATGTTTGCACTCACGAGACTCCCAGTTACACAATAAATGTTATTTTTGTTCGATAAATATTAGTTTTATAACAAAAAAACGCCATTTGGGTTGCACGTTATGGTCAGAAAACGACATGCTCGTTCCGGTCCTGAAAGGCAGAAGAAAATTCCAAAAAGTGTCCGTAATGTTCGTAGAAACATGTCAAACGTTTTTTATTATCAATCCTCAGGTTGTTTTTAACATACCGGACGGTAACCTATTCAATAAAAGAGAGAAAGTAAATGTCGAGCTACCCCTCTCGCGCGCAGGAACTAATCAAAGGACACCTGACTCGTTTTGTAAAATCTCGCTCATTTTTCAAAATAAAAGCCTGAAACTATGTCTAAAGCCTGGTCACAGCCTGAGGAAGCCATTGGAGAAGGAATCTGGTTGATACGCCTTTAAATGGAAGAGGGGAAGGCAACAGAACAGGGATAAAAACCAAAAAAAAAGCACTTCCGGGTGGATTTCCTCAGGTTTTCGCCTGCAGAATCAGTTTTGTTATACTCACAGACAATATTTTGACAGTTTTGGAAACGTTGGAGTGTTTTCTATCCTAATCTGTAAATTATAAATTTATTCTACGATCTGGGCCTGAGAAATAGTCCGTTTACCTTGGGAACGTTATTTAAAAAAAAWTTAACATTCTGGCCCCTAGCGTCAAGAAGTTAAAGAAAAAAATAAGCAAACACGTTTGGTGTTTGCCAGATGGCATATGGGAGACTCCCCAAACATATGGAAGAAGGTACTCTGGTCAGATGAGACAAAATGTAGCTTTTTGGCCATCAAGGAAAATGCTATGTCTGGTGCAAACCCAACACCTCTCATCACCCCAAGAACAACATGCTACCAGTGAAGCATGGTGGTGGCAGCATCATGCTGTGGGGATGTTTTTTATCGGCACTGGTACTGGAAAACTGGTCAGAATAGATGCAAGGATGGATGGCGCTGAATACAGGGCCATTTTTGAGGGAAACCTGTTTCAGTCTTCCAGAGTTTTGAGACTGGGACGGAGGTTCACCTTCCAGCAGGACAATGGCCCTAAGCATACTGCTATAGCAACACTTGAGTGGTTTAAGGGGAAACATTTAAATGTCTTGGAATGGCCTTGTCAAAGCCCAGACCTCAATCCAATTGAGAATCTGTGGTATGATTTAAAATCAGCGGAACCCATCCAACTTGAAGGAGCTGGAGCAGTTTTGCCTTGAAGAATGGGCAAAAATCCCAGTGGCTAGATGTGCCAAGCTTATAGAGACATACCCCAAGGGACTTGCAGTTAGTTGTATTTGCTGCAAAAGGTGGCTCTACAAAGTATTGACTTTGGATGGTGAATAGTTATGCACGTTCAAGTTTTCTGTTCTTTTGTCTTATTTCTGGTTTGTTTCACAAGAAAAAATATTTTGCATCTTGAAAGTGGTAGGCATGTTGTGTAAATCAAATGATACAAACCCCCAAAAAGTCTATTTTAATTCCAGGTTGTAAGGCAAACAAATAGGAAAAATGACAAGGGGGTGAATACTTTCGCAAGCCACTGTATATGGTTCCTGTGTGTCTGTTACAGAGGCTGACCATCCCCACCAGTTGTCCGCCTAGCTTCGCTGACCTGATGAAGAGATGCTGGCAGGCTGAACCAAAGGTGAGAGGGCAAAGGTCAGGGCTACCACTCTGATTGCCATATCTGGCCCTGGATACTCAAAATCCTGCGCACCCTTATAATTCTCCAGGGCCAGAGTTGGACAACGCAGCAGCTGGTACTGAACTTAATAACCTGGGCTCTGAAGTCTGGCATACTATGAACTGTTACAGAAGCGTGAACTATTGATACAGTCCTAATGCGCGTAAATACTACAGTACTGTCCCCCAAAACACTACAGTAAACACTACAGTAAATACTACAGTAAAGTCTGCAAAAACACTACAGTAAATATTACAGTAAACGCTACAGTATATTTTACAGTAAACACTACAGTATATATTACAGTAAACACTACAGTATATATTACAGTAAACACTGCAGTAAATATTATAGTAAACACTACATTAAATACTACAGCAAAGTCTGCAAAAACACTACAGTAAATATTACAGTAAAGTCTGCAAAAACACGACAGTGAATAAATACTATAGTATTCCTACCACAGTACACTATAGTATTTTCTTAATGTGCACACTAGATTTTTTTAGGCTTAGCTGAAAAATCTAAAAAGCTGCAGTTGCAGTGTTGACTTGATATTGTGTGTGTGTGGGTTTTTTCTAGGAGCGTCCGGTGTTTAAGCAGGTGTTAGGGACTCTGGAGACCATGTCTAATGACAGCAGACTACCAGACCAGTGTAACTCATTCCTACACAACAAGGACCAGTGGAGGTACGCAGTGTGCGTGCATGTGTGTGTGTAATACAGGTGGTACAGTAAGCACAGTATGGATTGTTTAAACTCTACTACTTGCCAGAGCCTCCCCAGCTTCTCCTTCACCCAAATCCAGATGGCAGATGTTCTGAAAGAGCTGCAAAACCTGGACCCGTACAAATCAGCTGGGCTAGACAATCTGGACCCTCTCTTTCTAAAATTATCCGCCGCCATTGTTGCAACCCCCTATTACCAGTATGTTCAACCTCTTTTGTATCGTCTGAGATCCCTAAAGATTGGAAAGCTGCCGCGGTCATCCCCCTCTTCAAAGGGGGTGACACTCTAGACCCAAACTGTTATAGACCTATATCCATCCTGCCCTGCCTTTCTAAAGTCTTCGAAAGCCAAGTTAATAAACAGATCATTGACCATTTCGAATCCCACCGTACCTTCTCGGCTGTGCAATCCGGTTTCCTAGCTGGTCGTGAGTGCACCTCAGCCACGCTCAAGGTTCTAAACGATATCATAACCGCCATCGATAAAAGACAGTACTGTGCAGCCYTCTTCATCGACCAGGTCAAGACTTTCGACTCTGTCAATCACCGTATTCTTATCGGCAGACTCAATAGCCTTGGTTTCTCAAATGACTGCCTCGCCTGGTTCACCAAATACTTCGCAGACAGAGTTCAGTGTGTCAAATCGTAGGGCCTGTTGTCCGGACCTCTGGCAGTCTCTATGGGGGTACCACAGGGTTCAATTCTCGGGCCGACTCTTTTCTCTGTATATATCAACGATGTCGCTCTTGCTGTTGGTGATTCCCTGATCCACCTCTACGCACACGACACCATTCTGTATACATCTGACCCTTCTTTGGACACTGTGTAAACTTCTCTAGGGTAGGGGGCAGCATTTTCATGTTTGGATGAAAAGCATACCCAAATTCAACTGCCAGTTACTCATCCCCAGGATATAAGATATGCATATTATTAGTAGATTTGGATAGAAAACACTCTGAAGTTTCTAAAACTGTTTGAATCATGTCTGTGAGTATAACAGAACTTATTTAGCAGGCGAAACCCCGAGGACAAACCTTTTTTTAGGTCACTCTCTTTTCAATGGGATTTCATTGGGAAACCAGATTTCTAAGCGAATTGCTTGCAGTTCCTACGGCTTCCACTAGATGTCAACAGTCCTGAGAAATAGGTTGAGGTTATTCCTTTGCGTAATGAAGAAATACAGCCATCTTGAAGTCGAGGCACTCCAGGTGTCCTGGACATGCGCTTCAATCAAACAGAAGGCATGCAACATTTCGTTTTAATCCTGTATTGAACACATATCATCCCGTCTTCAATTTTATTGATTATTAACGTTAAAAAATACCTAAAGTTGTATTACAAAAGTAGTTTGACATTTTTTGGCAAAGTTTACAGGTAACCTTTGAGATATTTTGTCGTCACGTTTGAGCAAGTTGGAACCGGTGTTTTTCAGGATCAAACGCGCCAAATAAATGGAAATTTTGGATAAATATCGACGGAATTAATGGAACAAAAGGAACATTTGTGATGTTTATGGGACATATTGGAGTGCCAAAAACAGAAGCTCGTCAAAGGTAAGGCATGAATTATATTTTTATTTCTGCGTTGAAATGTTTTCTCTCTTTTGTTTACTATGGTGCTATGCTCAGATAATAGCATCGCATGCTTTCGCTGAAAAGCCTATTTGAATTCTGACATGTTGGCTGGATTCACAACCAGTGTAGTTTTAATTTGGTATCTTTCATGTGTGGTTTAATGAAAGTTTGATTTTATAGTAATTTTCATAGTAATTAATTTTAATTTGGTGCTCTGCATTTTCTCAGGCTTTTTGCCAAGTGATACAGGTGCGTCTTGCCTAAACTCAGATTTTCGGATATAAATATGAACTTTACCGAACAAAAAATACATGTATTTTGTAACATGAAGTCCTATGAGTGTCATCTGATGATGATTATCAAAGGTTAGTGATTCATTTTATCACTATTTCTGCTTTTTGTTACTGCTCTCTTTAGCTGGAAAAATGGCTGTCTTTTTCTGTGACTTGGCTCATACCTAACATAATCGTTTGGTGTGCTTTCGTCGTAAAACCTTTTTGAAATCGGACACTTTGGCTGGATTGTGTAGCTTTAAAATGGTGTAAAATACTTGTATGTTTGAGGAATTTAAATGACGGGATTTCTGTTGTTTTGAATTTGGCGCCCTGCAGTTTCACTGGCTGTTGAGGAGGTGGGACGCTACCGTCCCACATACCCTAGAGAGGTTAACAACCTCCAAACGAGCGTCAATGTCATATAACACTCCTTCCGTGGCCTCCAACTGCTCTTAAATGCTAATAAAACCAAATGCATGCTTTTCAACCGTTCGCTGCCCGCACCCGCCCGCCTGACTAGCATCACTACTCTGGACAGTTCTGACCTATAATATGTGGACAACTACAAATACCTATGTGTCTGGCTAGACTGTAAACTCTCCTTCCAGACTCATATCCTGTTTGGCGCAGGCGTGCCGCTAGCGACCCACCTCGACAACATCCTGTGAAATTGCAGAGCTCCAAATTCAAATTACAGAAATAGTAATAATAAACATTAATGAAAATACAAGTCTTATACATCGGTTAAAAGATGAACTTCTTGTTAATCCAGCCGCTTTGTCAGATTTCAAAAAGGCTTTACGGTGAAAGCATAACATGCGATTATCTGAGGACAGCGCCCCGCACTCAAAAGCATACAAACATTTTCCAACCAAGCAGAGGAGTCACTAAAGTCAGAAATAGCAATAAAATAAATCACTTACCTTTGAAGATCTTCATCTGGTTGCAATCACAAGGGTCCCAGGAAAACAATAAATGGTTGTTTTGTTCGATAAAGTCCTTCTTTATATCCCCAAAACTTTGTTTTGTTGGCGCCTTTTGTTCAGTAATCCACTGGCTCAAAGGCGGTCAAAACATGCAGACGAATACATCCTAATAGGACAGGTAAAGTTCGTTGAAACATGTCAAACAATGTTTATCACTAATCCTCAGGTGTCAATTATCTAAAAAATCTATAATATTTCAACCGGACAATAGCGTATACAATAGAAAGGAAAAAGAACGAAGGATGCGCACACAGTCAGGCGCGCAAACCAGTACTGCATGCTTCCCCAGTCCCCTAACCAAAATGTATTTTTCTTCGTCGTTTTTTCAGAAAACAAGCCTAAAACCATGTCTAAAGAATGTTGACATCTAGTGGAAGCCATAGGAACTACAATCTGGTCCCTAACCAATTACATAGTCAATAGGCATTCAATAGAAAACCACTCACATCAAAAAAATCCCACTTCCTGGATGGATTTTCCTCGGGTTTTGCCTGCCATATCAGTTCTGTTATTCTCACAGACATAATTTTAATGGTCTGGGAACGGGGTTCCGCTAGTTCTCGCCAACAGCCAATGAAATTGCAGGGSGCCAAATTCAATCAACAGAAATCTCATAATTCAAATTTCTCAAACATACAAGTATTAGACACCATTTTAAAGAAACTTCTCGTTAATCCAACCATAGTGTCCGATTTCAAAAGTTCGATCAAGTTCATATTTATATCCAAAACATCAGTTTACATTTGGCTTTGCCTTCAAAACATCCCGTGAATTTGCACAGAGCCACATCAATTTACAGAAATACTCAAAATAAACTTTGATAAAAGATACAAGTATTATGCACAGAATTATAGATATACTTCTCCTTAATGCAACCACTTTGTCAGATTTCAAAAAAGCTTTACGGAAAAAGCAAACCATGCAATAATCTGAGTACGGCGCTCTGAGACAGAAACAAGCCAAACATATACCCGCCATGTTGCGGAGTCAACAGAAGTCAGAAATAGCATTATAAATATTCACTTACCTTTGATGATCTTCATCAGAATGCACTCCCAAGATTCCCAGRTCCACAATAAATGTTTGATTTGTTCGATAACGTCCATAATTTATGTCCAAATACCTCCTTTTTGTTCGCGCGTTTAGCCCAGTAATCCAAATGCTCAATGCGCGATCGCTTAGTTCAGACAAAGTCAAAAAAGTAATATTACAGTTCGTAGAAACATGTCAAACGAAGTATAGAATCAATCTTTAGGATGTTTTTTATCATAAATCTTCAATAATGTTCCAACCGGAGAATTCCTTTATCTTCAGAAATGCAATGGAACTCAAGCTAACTCTCACGTGAACGCGCATGGTCAGCTCATGGCACTCTGGGAGAGACCTTACTCAATCCCCTCTCATTCGCCCCCACCTCACAGTAGAAGCATCAAACAAGGTTCTAAAGACTGTGGACATCTAGTGGAAGCCATAGGAAGTGCAATATGACCCCATTGACACTGTATATTCGATAGGCAAATAGTTGAAAAACTACAAACCTCAGATTTCCCACTTCCTGGTTGGATTTTTTCTCAGGTTTTCGCCTGCCATATGAGTTCTGTTATACTCACAGACATCATTCAAACAGTTTTAGAAACTTCAGAGTGTTTTCTATCCACATATACTAATAATATGCATATCCTAGCATCTGGGCCTGAGTAGCAGGCAGTTTACTCTGGGCACGCTTTTCATCCAAACGTGAAAATGCTGCCCCCTATCCCAAACAAGTTAACAATTTTAGAAGCTTCAGAGTGCTTTAGATCCAATGCTACCAAGTATATGCATATCCTAGCTTCTGGGCCTGAGTAACAGGCAGTTTACTTTGGGCACGTCATTCATCCGAATTTCCGAATGCTGCCCCCTGTCACTAAAAAGATATCAAACATCTCCAATCCAAAATCAAATCTAGAATTGGCCTTCTACTTCACAACAAAGCCTCCTTCACTCACGCCGCCAAACTTACCATAGTAAAACTGACTATCCTACCGATCCTTCGACTTCGGCGATGTCATCTACAAAATAGCTTCCAATACTCTACTCAGCAAACTGGATGCAGTCTATCACAGTGCCATCTGTTTTGTTACCAAAGCCCCTTATACCACCCACCACTGCAACCTGTATGCTCTAGTCGGCTGGCCCTCGCTACATATTCGTCGCCAAACCCACTGGATCCAGGTCATCTATAAGTCTATGCTAGGTAAAGCTCCGCTATATCTCAGCTCACTGGTCACGAGAACAACACCTGCCCGTAGCACGCGCTCCAGCAGGTATATCTCACTGGTCATCCCCAAAGCCAACACCTGCTTTGGCCGTCTTTCCTTCCAGTTCTCTGTTGCCAGTGACCGGAACGAATTGCAAAAATCGCTGAAGCTGGAGACTTACATTTCCCTCACTAACTTTAAACATCAGATATCTGAGCAGCTAACCGATCGCTGCAGCTGTACATAGTCCATCTGTAAATAGCCCACCCAATCTACCTACCTCATCCCCATATTGGATTTTATTTACTTTTATGCTCTTTTGCACACCAGTTTCACTACTTGCACATCATCATCTGCTCATCTATCACTCCACTACTATGGCCTATTTATTGCCTTACCTCCTCACGCCATTTGCACACACTGTATATAGACTTTCTTTTTTTCTATTGTGTTATTGACTGTACGCTTCTTCCATGTGTAACTCTTTAACTATATCTTGGCCAGGTCGCAGTTGTAAATGAGAACTTGTTCRCAACTAGCCTACCTGGTTAAATAAAGGTTAAATAAAAAAAACAGACACAGGACAGAGAGCAGGGCTCACTGTATACACTCACAACCTAACAAGAGGCCCCAGTGTGTGTTGTGTGTGGTGTGTGTGTGGTGTGTGTGTGTGTGGTGTGTGTGTGTGTGTGTGTGTGTGTGTGTGTGTGTGTGTGTGTGTGTGTGTGTGTGGTGTGTGTGTGTGTGGTGTGTGTGGTGTGTGGTGTGTGTGGTGTGTGTTGTGTGTGTGTGTGTGTGTGTGTGTCTCAGGAGAGAAGCTGAATGCATGACCCTGCTGGCTCGTTGGCTTTAGTCTATAATAAGACTCTTCTGGAAACCTCTACTTAGCCTGTTTCCAACAGAGACCAAGGGAGGAGGGGGGTAGACAGAGAGCGACAGGAAGAAGAAAGAGTTCACATAAGAAGCATATAGGGGGCAGCTAGAAGTCAAGTATGGGAAAAAGAGGGAAGGGGGGCACTATTTAGACAGGACACAAAATGTAGAGGTGTGAAAAATAAAACACTGATGAAGAGAGAATAGAGAAGAGGGAGGAGAGAAAGGAGGAGGAGGAAGAGGGTGACAGATTCTGTTCGTGTTTGACATGAGTGTGGCAAGATCATCAATTATGGAGAAGAATAGAGAATGAGTGGAAAGATCTGGGTGAGAGAGGGGGAGGGAGAGGGTGGAGGAGGGAGAGAGTGGGGGGAGAGAGTTGGGGAGAGAGAAGTGGAGGGAGAGATTAAGGGAGAGAGTTGGGGGAGGAGGGAGATATGGCCTATTTATTGCCTACCTCCTCATGCCTTTTGCACACAATGTATATAGACTCATTTTTCCCCCTGCTGTGTTATTGACTTGTTTATTGTTTACTCCATGTGTAACTCTGTGTTGTTGTCTCTTCACACTGCTATTCTTTATCTTGGCCAGGTCGCAGTTGTAAATGAGAACTTGTTCTCAACTAGCCTACCTGGTTAAATAAAGGTGAAATCAAAAAATTAAAGATAGTGGGGGAGGGAAAGGGGGAGGGAGAGAGTGGGGGAGAGAGTTGGAGGAGAGAGGGGAGAGCGAGAGTGTGGGAGGGAGAGGGGGGGATAGAGGGTGGGGGAGAGCAAGGTGGGGGAGAGCGAGGGAGAGAGAGGGAGAGTAGAGAGCGGGGGAAGGGAGAGAGAGGGGGAGGGAAGTATTTTATCAAATTTTAAAAACATTACAATACATTCACAGATTTCACAACACACTTTGTGCCCTTAGGCCCCTACTCCACCACTACCACATATCTGTAGTACTAACTCCATGTGTATGTACAGTGGGGCAAAAAAGTATTTAGTCAGCCACCAATTGTGCAAGTTCTCCACTTAAAAAGATGAGAGAGGCCTGTAATTTTCATCATAGGTACACTTCAACTATGACAGACAAAATGAGAAAAAAAATCCAGAAAATCACATTGTAGGATTTTTAAAAATTTATTTGCAAATTATGGTGGAAAATAAGTATTTGGTCAATAACAAAAGTTTATCTCAATACTTTGTTATATACCCTTTGTTGGCAATGACAGAGGTCAAACATTTTCTGTAAGTCTTCACAAGGTTTTCACACACTGTTGCTGGTATTTTGCCAATTCCTCCATGCAGATCTCATCTAGAGCAGTGATGTTTTGGGGCTGTTGCTGGGCAACACGCTTTCAACTCCCTCCAAAGATTTTCTATGGGTGTTGAGATCTGGAGACTGGCTAGGCCACTCCAGGACCTTGAAACGCTTCTTACGAAGCCACTCCTTTCGTTGCCCGGGCGGTGTGTTTGGGATCATTGTCATGCTGAAAGACCCAGCCACGTTTCATCTTCAATGCCCTTGCTGATGGTAGGCTTTGTTACTTTGGTCCCAGCTCTCTGCAGGTCATTCAGTAGGTTCCCCGTGTGGTTCTGGGATTTTTGCTCACCGTTCTTGTGATCATTTTGACCCCACGGGGTGAGATCTTGCGTGGAGCCCCAGATCGAGGGAGATTATCAGTGGTCTTGTATGTCTTCCACTTCCTAATAATTGCTCCCACAGTTGATTTCTTCAAACCAAGCTGCTTACCTATTGCATATTCAGTCTTCCCAGCCTGGTGCAGGTCTACAATTTTGTTTCTGGTGTCCTTTGACAGCTCTTTGGTCTTGGCCATAGTGGAGTTTGGAGTGTGACTGTTTGAGGTTGTGGACAGGTGTCTTTATTACTGATAACAAGTTCAAACAGGTGCCATTAATACAGGTAACGAGTGGAGGACAGAGGAGCCTCTTAAAGAAGAAGTTACAGGTCTGTGAGAGCCAGAAATCTTGCTTGTTTGTAGGTGACCAAATACTTATTTTCCACCATAATTTGCAAATAAATTCATTAAAATCCTACAATGTGATTTTCTGGATTTTTTTTCTCATTTTGTCTGTCATAGTTGAAGTGTACCTATGATAATTACAGGCCTCTCTCATCTTTTTAAGTGGGAGAACTTGCACAATTGGTGGCTGACTAAATACTTTTTTGCCCACTGTATAGTGTGTATGTTATTGTGTGTGTGTGTATGTGTCTGTGCGTATGTTTGTGTTGCTTCACCCCACTGTTCCATAAGTTTTTTTTTATCTGTAAAAAAATAAATATAATTTCACTGCTTACATCAGTTACTTGATGTGTTTCCATGTTAGTCATGGCTCTATGTAGTACTGTGCGCCTCCCATAGTCTGTTCTGGACTTGGGGACTGTGAAGAGACCTCTTGTGGCATTTGGTATTTTGGAATTTTATTAGAATCCCCATTAGCTGTTGCAAAAGCAGCAGCTACTCTTCCTGGTGTCCACACAAAACATGAAACATAAATACAGAATGACATAAGATAGAACATCATTAGACAAGAACAGCTCAAGGACAGAACTACAACACATTTATAGCATGTCTTGTGGGGTATGCATGGGTGTCTGAGCTGTGTGCCAGTAGTTTAGACAGACAGCTCGGTGCATTCAACATGTCAATGCCTCTCATAAATATTAGTAGTGATGAAGTTAATCTCTCCTCCCACCTTCAGCCAGGAGAGATTGACATGCATATAATTCATATTAGCTCTCTGTGTACATCCAAGGGCCAGCCGTGCTGCCCTGTTTTGAGCCATTGCATATTTCCTAAGTCCTTTTTTGTGGCACCTGACCATACAACTAAACTGAAGGGAGGGAGTGGGGAAGAGAGAGTGAGGGGGGGAGACAAATGGAAAGGGAGGGAGAGTGGGAGGTGAGCGGGAGAGTGGGGAGAGAGGAGGAGGGGAGAGAGTGGGAGGGAGAGATGGTGGGAGAGGTTAGAGAGAGAGAGGGGATGAGAGAGGGGTGGGAGACTGTGGGAGGGAGAGAGTGGGGGAAGAGGGAGAGGGAGGGAGACAAATGGGAAGGGAGGAGAGAGTGGGGGAAGAGAGAGAGGGGGAAGAGAGAGAGAGATTGAGAGAGAGGAGAAAATATGTGGGGGGAGAGTGGTAGGAGGAAAGTGGGGGGAGGGACAGAGAAGGGGAGGGATGGGGAGGGAGAGAGAGTGGGGGGAGGGGGAGGGAGGGAGAGAGGAAGAGAGGGAGAAGAGTTGGAGACAGTGGGAGGGAGAGATAGTGGGGGTTGTCATTGGAGGAAGGTTTACAGAGGGGAAATGTTGTGAGGAGGGCTTTAAGAGGCTGAGAGAAGTAGGAATAGGAGACGAGCAGTGCGATTGGGGTTCGGAGAGAGGGAGAAGTTTGAAGAGAGGGAGAAGTTTGAAGAGAGGGAGAAGTTTGAAGAGAGGGAGAAGTTTGAAGAGAGGGAGAAGTTTGAAGAAAGGGAGAAGTTTGAAGAAAGGGATAGTTGGAAGAGTTTAGGGAGAGGGGGAGGGAGATATGTCCATGCGTCAGATGTCTGTATATTTAGGTGTTGTGTGTGTGTGTTCCATTATATCATTTCATATCACAGACTAAACAGTGCCCCGTAGTGGAATAAACCGCCAGCACTAGATAGAGAGCGACCTAATGCCAGAACCGGACAAGAACCTGACATCCTCAGCACACAGGAGGACAAACACCTGCCTGGAGGTGACCGCATTCCCTCTCCCCCATGCCCCCCTAGGCACAACTATGACAACAAAAACGGGTCACAACTCCTGCAGCTCTGTCGCACACTGGGTATGTACATAGTCAAAGTTCGGCTTAAAGGGGACTCCTATGGTAGGTACACCTACAGCTCATCTCTTGGCAGTAGTACTGTAGACTACTTTATCACTGACCTCAACCCAGAGTCTCTCAGAACATTCATAGTCAGCCCATTGACACCCCTATCAGATCACAGCAAAATCCCAGTCTACTTGAACAGAGCAARAGTCACTCATGAGGCATCAAAGCCAAAGGAACTGAGTAATATAAACAAATGCTATAGATGGAAAGAATGCAGTGTGGAAACCTACCAAAAAACAATTAGGCAACAACAAATTCAATCACTTTTAGACAACTTCCTGGACAAAACATACCACTGTAATAGTGAAGGTGTAAACTTGGAAGTAGAAAATCTGAACAGTATATATCTGACCTCTCAGCTTCCCTATCAATTAAAAAATGTCAAACAGAAAACCGAAGAAAATTAACAACAATGACAAATGGTTTGATGAAGAATGCAAAAACCTGAGAAGGAAATTGAGAAACCTGTCCAACCAAAAACATAGAGACCCAGAAAACCTGAGTCTATGCCTTGAATATGGTGAATCACTAAAACAATACAGAAGTACAATACGGGAAAAAGAAGGAACAGCACATCAGAAATCAGCTCAATGTAATTGAAGAATCCATAGACTCTAACCACTTCTGGGGAAAATTGGAAAACACTAAACAAACAACAACACGTAGAGTTATCTATTCAAAATGGAYATGTATGGGTAAGCCACTTCTCCAATCTTTTTGTCTCTATACCAAAGACAAACAGCAAAAACATATACATGATCAAATACAAATCTTAGAATCAACTAGTAAAGACTAACAGAACACACTGGATTCTCCAATTACCTTGAATGAACTACAGG
Source organism: Salvelinus sp. IW2-2015 (assembly GCF_002910315.2). Classification (NCBI taxonomy): domain Eukaryota; kingdom Metazoa; phylum Chordata; class Actinopteri; order Salmoniformes; family Salmonidae; genus Salvelinus; species Salvelinus sp. IW2-2015. The sequence continues at coordinate 91,903 of NW_019943284.1, read as the reverse complement.
ACAAAATAAAAACCCTCCAACCCAAAAAGGCCTGTGGTGTTTATGGTATCCTAAATGAAATGATAAAATATACAGACCACAAATTCCAATTGGCTATACTTAAACTCTTTAACATCATCCTTAGCTCTGGCATCTTCCCKAATATTTGGAACCAAGAACTGATCACCCCAATCCACAAAAGTTTAGACAAATTTGACCCCAATTACTACTGTGGGATATGCGTCAACAGCAACCTTGGGAAAATCCTCTGCATTATCATTAACAGCAGACTTGTACATTTCCTCAGTGAAAACAATGTACTGCGCAAATGTCAAATTGGCTTTTTACCAAATTATCGTACGACAGACCACATATTCACCCTGCACACCTTAATTGACAAACAAACAAACCAAAATAAAGGCAAAGTCTTCTCATGTTTTGTTGATTTAAAAAAAGCCTTTGACTCAATTTGGCATGAGGGTCTGCTATACAAATTGATGGAAAGTGGTGTTGGTGGAAAAACATACAACATTATAAAATTCATGTACACAAACAACAAGTCTGCGGTTCAAATTGGCAAAAAACACACACATTTCTTTCCACAGGGCCGTGGAGGGAAAAAGGGATAAAGTCCCACCCTCTTCAACATCTATATCAACAAATTGGCGCGGGCACTAGAAAAGTGCAGCACCCGGCCTCACCCTACTAGAATCTGAAGTCAAATGTCTACTGTTTGCTGATGATCTCATGCTTCTGTCACCAACCAAGGAGGGCCTACAGCAGAACCTAGATCTTCTGCACAGGTTCTGCAAGACCTGGGCCCTGACAGTAAATCTCAATAAGACAAAAATAATGGCGCTCCAAAAAAGGTCCAGTCGCCAGGACCACAAATACAAATTCCATCTAGATACCGTTGCCCTAGAGCACACAAACAATTATACATAACTTGGCCTAAACATCAGCGCCACAGGTAACTTCCACAAAACTGTGAACGATCTCAGAGACACGGCAAGAAGGGCATTCTATGCCATCAAAATGAACAAAAATTCAACGTACCAATTAGGATCTGGCTAAAAATACTTGAATCAGTCATAGAACCCCCATTGCCCTTTATGGTTGTGAGGTCTGGGGTCCGCTCACCAACCATGAATTTACAAAATGTGACAAACACGAAATTGAGACTCTGCATGCAGAATTCTTCACAAATATGCTCTGTGTACAACGTAGAACACAAAATAATGCATTCAGAGCAGAATTAGGCCGATAGCCACTAAGAGCTGTTAAAACGTATTTTGGCTGCAGGGGCAGTATTGAGTAGCTTGGATGAAAGGTGCCCATTTCAAACGGCCTCGTACTCAATTCTTGCTCGTACAATATGCATATTATTATTACTATTGGATAGAAAACACTCTCTAGTTTCTAAAACCGTTTGAATTATATCTGTGAGTAAAACAGAACTCATTTTGCAGCAAACTTCCTGACAGGAAGTGGAAAATCTGAAATCGATGTTCCAGGGCATCCCTATTAATTTGCTTGATATGTATTAGTATACATGCACTTCATACGCCTTCCACTAGATGTCAACAGGCAGTGAGAGAAGAAATTGAGTGTATAGCTTGATCTGATGTCGAATAAGAGCTCTTGGCATGACGTGACACCAATTTCCTTTTTTCTGGAAGGCGCGAGAAGGAACCGGGGATTGCCTTCTGAAAAGCTGTCGTTATAGACGGCTACTATCTCCGGCTTTGATTTTATTTGATAAATGTGACAATATCATCGTAAAGTATGTTTTTTCAATATAGTTTTATCATATTATTGAAATTTTTTCGGGAGGTTAGGCGTGTTGCGTTCTCTGCGTTTGTTCAGGAAGGAGAGCTTCGCGCCACTTGGCTAGTGTGCTTGCTAATTCAAGAGGGAAAAATGCCATTCTAAAACCAAACAACGATTGTTCCCGACAAAGGACCCCTTGTACAACATTCTGATGGAAGATCATCAAAAGTAGGACCCATTTATGATGTTATTTCATATATCTGTCGAACATGTGTACTATTAGTTTGCGCCCAGATTTTGGGCGCTCTCTCGCCATAACGTAAGCTGCATGTCGTAATGAAGTTATTTTTAGAATTCTAACACGGCGATTGCATTAAGAACTAAGCTATCTTTAATTTGCTGTCCAACATGTATTTTTTAGTAAAGTCTACGAATAGTTATTTGATTAGAATAGGTGAGTGTCAGAAATATATCCGGACAGTCTGGGAAAAAGATGCTAAGTTTTCCCAATGTATAACCACGATTTGTGCCGCTAAATATGCACATTTTCGAACAAACCATATATGTATTGTGTAATATGATGTTATAGGACTGTCATCTGATGAAGTTTGAGAAGGTTAGTGAAAAAATGTATATCTTTTGCTGGTTTATTCGTTATCGCTACTGTTGGCTTGAATCAATGCGGTTGTGTGGTTGGCTATTGTAGTAAACATATACCTGTCTCTTATACACATCTAGATGTGTATAAGAGACAGGTATTTAGGTATTTCAATTTGGTCTCTGTAATTGTTCTAGCTGCTTCGGTGCTATTTCCGATTGTAGCTGCAATGTAAAACTATGATTTATACCTCAAATATGCACATTTTTCGAACAAAACATAGATTTATTGTATAACTTGTTATAAGACTGTCATCTGATGAAGTTGTTTCTTGGTTAGTTTGGTTGGTTCTTGGTTAGTTAGGTTGGTTTTGTGCAAGCTACCTGTGCTGTGAAAAATGTCTGTGCTTTTTTGTATTTGGTGGTGAGCTAACATAAATATATGTGGTGTTTTCGCTGTAAAACATTTWAAAAATCGGACATGTTGGCTGGATTCACAAGATGTGTATCTTTCATTTGCTGTATTGGACTTGTTAATGTGTGAAAGTTAAATATTTCTAAAAAATATCTTTTGAATTTCGCGCCTGCACTTGGACGGGCTGTTGTCATAAGTGTACCGGCACCGCCCTGCAGCCATAAGAAGTTAAATTCTACAACCACCTAAAAGGAAGCGATTCCCAAACCTTCCATAACAAAGCCATCACCTACAGAGAGATGAACCTGGAGAAAAGTCCACTAAGCAATCTGTTCCTGGAGCTCTGTTCACAAACAGACCCCACAGAGCTCCAGGACAGCAACACAATTAGACCCAACCAAATCATGAGAAAACTAAAAGATAATTACTTGACACATTGGAAAGAATTCACAAAAAAACAGTGCAAACTAGAACGCTATTTGGCCCCAAACAGAGAGTACACATTGGCAGCATACCTGATCACTGTGACTGACCCAAACTTAAGGAAAGCTTTGACTATGTACAGACTCAGTGAGCGTAGCCTTGCTATTGAAAATGGCAGCRGTAGGCAGACATGGCTCTCAAGAGAAGACGAGCTATGTGCACACTGCCCACAAAATGAGGTGGAAACTGAGCTGCACTTCCTAACTTTCTGCCCAATGTATGACCATATTAGAGGTGCATATTTCCTTCAGATTACACAGACCCTCAAAGAATTCAAAAACAATCCCAATTTTGGTAAACTCCCATATCCACTGGGTGAAATACCAGTGTGCCATCATATCAGCAAAATTTGTGACCTGTTGTCACAAGAAAAGGGCAAGCAGTTAAGAACAAACACCATTGTAAATACAACCCATATTTACGTTTATTTATTTTTCCTTTTGTACCCTAACCATTTGCACATCGTTACAGCACTGTATATATACAGTTGAAGTCGGAAGTTTACATACACCTTAGCCAAATACATTTAAACTCAGTTTATCACAATTCATGACATTTAATCCTAGTAAAAATTCCTTTTTTTAGGTCAGTTCGGATCACCACTTTATTTTAAGAATGTGAAATGTCAGAATAATAGTAGAGAGAATTATTTATTTCAGCTTTTATTTCTTTCATCACATTCCCAGTGGGTCAGAAGTTTACATACACTCAATTAGTATTTGGTAGCATTGCCTTTAAAATGTTTAACTTGGGTCAAATGTTTTGGGTAGCCTTCCACAAGCTTCCTACAATAAGTTGGGTGAATTTTGGCCCATTCCTCCTGACAGAGCTGGTGTAACTGAGTCAGGTTTGTAGGCCTCCTTGCTCACACACGCTTTTTCAGTTCTGCCCACAAATGTTCTATGATTGAGGTCAGGGCTTTGTGATGGCCACTCCAATACCTTGACTTTGTTGTCCTTAAGCCATTTTGCCACAACTTTGGAAGTATGCTTGGGGTCATTGTCCATTTGGAAGACCCATTTGCGACCAAGCTTTAACTTCCTGACTGATGTCTTGAGATGTTGCTTCAATATATAATTTTCCCCCTCATGATGCCATCTATTTTGTGAAGTGCAACAGACCCTCCTGCAGCAAATCACCCCCACAGCATGATGCTGCCACCCCCGTGCTTCACGGTTGGGATGGTGCAAGCCTCCCAATTTTTCAACCAAACATAGCGATGGTCATTATGGCCGAACAGTTCTATTTTTGTTTCATCAGACCAGAGGACATTTCTTCAAAAAGTACCATCTTTGTCCCCATGTGCAGTTGCAAACCGTAGTCTGGCTTTTTTATGGTGGTTTTCGAGCAGTGGCWTCTTCCTTGCTGAGTGGTTGATATAAGACTTGTTATATGTCGATATAGGACTTGTTTTACAGTGGATATAGACACTTTTGTACCTGTTTCCTCCAGCATCTTCACAAAGTCATTTGCTGTTGTTCTGGGATTAATTTTCACTTTCGCACCAAAGTACGTTCATCTCTAGGAGACTGAACGCGTCTCTTTCCTGAGCGGTATGACGGCTGCGTGGTCCCATGGTGTTTATACTTGCGTACTATTGTTTGTACAGATGAACGTGGTACCTTCAGGCATTTGGAAATTGATCCCAAGGATGAACCAGACTTGTGGAGGTCTACAATTTGTTTTCTGACGTCTTGTCAAGCAAAGAGGCACTGAGTTTGAAGGTAGGCCTTGAAATACATCCACAGGTACACCACCAATTGACTCAAATTATGTCAATTAGCCTATCAGAAGCTTCTAAAGCCATGACATCAGTTTCTACAATGTTACAAGCTGTTTAAAGGCACAGTCAACTCAGTGTATGTAAACTTCTGACCCACTGGAATTGTGATTCAGTGAATTTTATGTGAAATAATCTGTCTGTAAACAATTGTTGGGAATATTACTTGTGTCATGCACGAAGTAGATGTCCTAACCAACTTGCCAAAACTATAGTTTGTTAACAAGAAATTTGTGGAGTGGTTGAAAAACGAGTTTTAATGACTCCAACCTAAGTGTATATAAACCCTTTGAATTGACTTGAATTGAGAGCTCTAGATAATGTAAGGGAATGGACAATGGGCATAATATAACAGTAGCTCTCCTCTCTGTAGGTGTGAGATCGATGCCACGTTGGAGAGGTTGCGGAGGCTGGAGAGAGACCTGGGCACTAAAGAGAAGGAGCTGGAGGAGAGAGAGCTGAGACTGAGACTGTGGGAGGAGAGACTGAGGGAGAGGTCCAATGTGACACCTGTGAGTAGCCTACATGTTTGCAGGGTTTCAAAGACCACACTGCTTCATTCATGTACGTGTTCTATTTGTTTTAATACCTTATTTGAGATGAAATATTAGAAAGAGTCATGTTGTAGAGTATCAAGCCCGTCACTCCCCCGTCTCCATCCCCATATTTCTTTCTCTCTTTCAGTTCTTCTCCCCTATAGCATCAGGCATCAGTTCGGAGTCATTCTTCCACTCTCAGTCTCAGGAGTCCAACAGCGCCAAGATATCCTGCCTCATCCGAACCCTCAGCAATGGAGAGAAGGACAGGGGAATGGAGGGAGGGATGGACAGGGGAATAGAGGGAGGGATGGACAGGGGAATAGGGGGGTTCCAGTCCATGCTTAGAGGCTTATCAAGCAGTCTTGGGGAGGCAGCTGGGGATGGAGGGTTAGAGGTAACCTGGGGAGAGAGAGAGAAGGAGAGGGAGTCTGAGGGAGGGATAGTTGGGGGGTGTCTGGCGCTAGGGGAGGGGGGGCGTTTACAGATCATGCTAAAGGGGTTCCAGGGTGGGATTGGAGAGGTAGAGGGGGAGACTGAGAGGGAGGAGAGGGGTTGGGGGGAGAGTGGGAGACAAGAGGGATCGAGGGAGCGAATGAAGGAGGAGAGGATTGTGAAGGGGGGGAGTATGGAGGGAGGGAGGCTACAGTCCATGTTTAGGGAGCTGAGTGGGGGCAGTTTGTTTGGGGACATGCTGTCTTTAGTTGATATTGAGGGGGTAGAGGGGGTAGGTGACATGGACATGAACATGGGGGAGATAGGTGACCTGGGGGTGGTAGTGGTCAGGGGTGATACGGCTGGGGTCATAAGTCATAAGGTCAGGAGTGAGTTGGGGGTCAGAGGTCAGGGGCTGAGGTCGGGAGTACAGATGAGCATGTGGAGAACATCCAATCAGAACTCTTCTAAGACTTGCAGCGTGCGACAGGGAACCAAAATCAATATGGCCGCCACCGCTGCGGCATTAGACATGAACGTGGTGGAGCTGAGCTGGTCTGACCACGACAGTGACTAGGAGAACACACAAACACACAGCGATACTGGGAAGGTACACACACACACACACAATTTTGTTTTTGTTACGTCATTATTTTATTTTTTAATTTAAGCCAAATTTATCCACCCCCTGTTGTGAGGACTTTAGGGGATAATAGTGAATAATTGTCAGCAGTGTGGATTTCCTCCTGCTAACTGTCATGTTGTTCTGGTGTATTGAAGCCTTTAAAGTGGTATGCAACTGATGTGCCATATTAACAAGTGTTACATAGACCAGAGAGCAGTTTGTGGATCCAATGTTCTATGCTTTTAGACCATTGATACAGTTAATTCGTTCAAAAACTAAACTTTGAATTCAATTTATGGATTCTTACTGTGATCAAATGGATTCTTACTGTGATCAAATGGATCCTTACTGTGATCAAATGGATCCTTACTGTGATCCAATGGATCCTTACTGTGATCAAATGGATCCTTATTGTGATCAAATGAATTCTTACTGTGATCAAATGGATTCTTACTGTGATCAAATGGATCCTTACTGTGATCAAATGTGTAAAACTATTTTGCAGCTCCCTTCTCTTTATATATTGTATTGTTTTTCAATAAATTCAGATAAATACTGATATTTTCATTTAAGTAATATGACAAACATTTTTTATTTTCATATAGCTTTCAGGTGCTAAAACAATACCATACAAATGTCTTTATACTGTATTTCAGCATCAAACCTGGTTTGAGAGATTATGTAGTAACACTTTTTACCTAAAGTAACTTCTCTCACACTGAGCAACATAATGAGGAAAAGACACAGCCCACGAACAACTAATGAAATAACTACCTCACTCCGTTCCAACCCCTCCAAAATCCCTTAAACCAACAGAGGAGCAGGCCCCTCATCCTTCTTCACCTCATTTCTCCTGCCTACCCTGACAGCTGACTCACACACTGACCAGCAGTGCCACCCCGGGTACCCCAGCTAGTACCAACTTGGCTCGTCTCTCTGCTGAGCTCCCTACCTCCTCACCCCCTAACACCTATCCCTTACCTCTACACACTGACCAGCAGTGCCACCCCGGCCAGTACCAATTTAGCTGGTCTCTCTCTGGTCTCGAGGCTGAAGGTCCAGCCATAAGTGGTTCCTCTCAGCTTGGTCTTGTACAGAGGAAACTCATAGATATTATGCATTGTATTTTGTTTGGTACAGCTTGTACTGAGATTACTGGCATAGAGGGGGTTAACTCCTTCAGACGGGCCTCAGTGATCACCCCACCCTGAGTGTGCAATCTCTCACCTGGGGGAGAAAGAGGGGAGGGAAAGGAGGGTGAAGTTAATGAAGATAAATGAACTAGGAAGTATGTGTTCATGAGAAGGGGAGAGAATGGAGTGTATACTGTACCTTCCATGTATGGTCTGTATTTATGCTCCCTCTCTGGCAGGCTGGTTGAACTCCTTAAACTTCTTAGTCACGTTCACAGTCAAGTTCATCTTATCCAACGGCTCGCACGTTCTTTCGAGCCAGAGACTGCATTACCGCTGGAGAGAGAGGGGGTAGTTGAGAAGATCATTCCACTGAACAGAGAATACCAAGAGACAGTTACAACATAAGTTGGTGATGTAATTAGAAGTGGATTGTCATGTTGTTTATAAGTGTGTGTGTGTGTGTTACCTGTGAGGACGGCCAGACCACACTGAGCAGAGCCAGGTCCTGAGTCTAGCTGTCCAGCTGTCCAGCTCTCTACCGCCTAGCAACACAGAATTACACACACAGCGCATAGCAACACCGATAAACTGTTACAAATGTCTCACAGACAGCACAACAGCACATCACTATACCTGGTAAACACACACACAGAGCATAGCAACAGAGCCTCAAACATTTTAAGGCCCAGTGAAGTCAAAAACATGATTTTCATGGGTTTTATATACACTGAACAAAAATGTAAATACAACATGTAAAGTGTTGGTCCCATGTTTCATGAGCTGAAATCCCAGAAATGTTCCATATACACAAAAAGCTTATTTCTCTTAAATTTTGTACAGAAATTTGTTTACATCCCTGTTAGTGAGCATTTCTCCTTTGCCAAGATAATCCATCCCCTTGACAGATGTGGCATATCAAGAAGATGATTAAACATCATGATCATTACACAGGTGAACCTTGTGCTGGGGAAGGTAAAAGTCCACTCTAAAATGTGTCACACAACAACATGGTTTGCTTATGTCAACGTTGTGAATAGAGTGCCCCATGGTGGGGCTATTATTTATGTAACCTTTATTTAACCAGGCAAGTCAGTTAAAATAACAAATTCTTATTTACAATGACYGCGTACCGGGGAACAGTTGGTTAACTGCCTTGATCAGGGGCAGAACGACAGATTTTTACCTTGTCAGCTCAGTGATTCAATCCAACACCCTTTCAGTTACTGGCTCAAAGCTCTAACCACTAGGCTACCTGCTGCCCCAGGGTTATGGTATGGGCAGGCATAAGCTACGAACACAATTGCATTTTATTGATGGCAATTTGAATGCACAGAGATACCGTCACGTGATCCTGAGGTCCATTGTCTTGCCATTCATCAGACGTGATGCATATCTGTATTCCCAGTCATGTGAAATCTATAGATTAGGGCCTTATGAATTTTTTTCAATTGACTGATTTCCTCATATGAACTGTACCTCAGCAAATCTTTGKAATTGTCGCATGTTGCGTTTATATTTTTGTTCATTATAGATTTCCACACTGAGGTTGGAGTAATACTGTGAAATGTGATAATGATGATGCCCTTTTAGAGCTGTAGGAGCTGTTGCCTTCTTTGGCCTACCTAGTGACATCGCCAGTATGGTCAATTAGTTCATAATTAATTAAGAAGGAAAGTTCCAAACCTCTCTGCCAATCACAGCTGGTTTTCCCTTCCACACTCAGACAACTCCCAGACAGTACTACAAAAATGATTGCTTGAGAAATTGCTAAGAAACTATATATATATATTTTTTTATCTACCAATTAAATTGTAAACTATCACAGTAAGGTAGTTGATTGTTACCCAGAAATGATTTGATATTGCGGAAAAAAACATCTGCCTTGGACCTATAAGCTCTACTTGGTTGAGAGCAAAGTACATGGCAGTGTTCTGTACCTACGAAGCTGAACGGTAAGGCGAAGGTAAATAAAACCTTCAAGACAAGACCTAGCTGAGTTCCACCATTTGAGAAACACAGCTATAGAGATGCACAATAGGAACCTCTTTTGTCTATGTAGACCTAGAATGCTGTAGCCGATATAAGGACAGGTGAGGAGGTGAGCTGACACCACACCTAGAGACAGTTACCTGACACCATGGCAACAGAAGGGGACAGATCTCAAAACATTGTCCACCTGTCACAGCCAGGTCATGTGAAAGATGAGCCTTCAGGTCCTGATAGTGACAKCTACAACCACTAACAGATCCCCTCTCTCACCACATGAGGGCAGTGTGGGATAACATTTGGTAGAATGGACTTCAGCTCTAATCCAAAGTGATCCGAACCATGACATTCTATTAGACATGATACAGCAGTTATGTATAAACATGGACAAATTTGACATTTTTATAACTGTGTTACTTAAAATACCACATTTCTGATTAACCTTTTAAAGAATCCCCATTTTGCCTCTAACTGTAATGCATAGTTGTAATAATGCCATATGAGATGGGAGGACTGGGGATGATGATGCTTTCAATGATCATTGGCATTTTAGTCAGAATTGACCCTCTTCTTCTTATAAACTACAGATAAATGTAGCTCATTGGACCCACAGTAATGCTACACCAAATGACCAAAAGTATGCTCGTCAAACATCTCATTCCAAAATTATGGGCATTAAAATGTAGTTGGTCCCCCTTTTGCTGCTATAACTCCACTCTTCTGGGAAGGCTTTCCACTAGATGTCGAAGGGCATTGCTGCTATAACTCCACTCTTCTGGAAGGCTTTCCACTAGATGTCGGAACATTGCTGCTATAACTCCACTCTTCTGGGAAGGCTTTCCACTAGATGTCGGAACATTGCTGCTATAACTCCCACTCTTCTGGGAAGGCTTTCCACTAGATGTCGGAACATTGCTGCTATAACTCCACTCTTCTGGGAAGGCTTTCCACTAGATGTCGGAACACTTGCTGCTATAACTCCACTCTTCTGGGAAGGCTTTCCACTAGATGTCGGAACATTGCTGCTAAACACTCCACTCTTCTGGGAAGGCTTTCCACTAGATGTCGGAACATTGCTGCTATAACTCCACTCTTCTGGGAAGGCTTTCCACTAGATGTCGGAACATTGCTGCTATAACTCCACTCTTCTGGGAAGGCTTTCCACTAGATGTCGGAACATTGCTGCTATAACTCCACTTTTGAAGGCTTTCCACTAGATGTCGGACATTGCTGCTAAATCCACTCTTCTGGAAGGCTTTCCACTAGATGTCGGAACATTGCTGCTATAACTCCACTCTTCTGGGAAGGCTTTCCACTAGATGTGGGAACATTGCTGCTATAACTCCACTCTTCTGGGAAGGCTTTCCACTAGATGTCGGAACATTGCTGCTATAACCCACTCTTCTGGGAAGGCTTTCCACTAGATGTCGGAACATTGCTGGCTATAAACTCCACTCTTCTGGGAAGGCTTTCCACTAGATGTCGGAACATTGCTGCTATAACTCCACTCTTCTGGAAGGCTTTCCACTAGATGTCGGAACATTGCTGCTATACATCCACTCTTCTGGGAAGGCTTTCCACTAGATGTCGGAACATTGCTGCTATAACTCCACTCTTCTGGGAAGGCTTTCCACTAGATGTCGGAACATTGCTGCTATAACTCCACTCTTCTGGGAAGGCTTTCCACTAGATGTCGGAACATTGCTGCTATAACTCCACTCTTCTGGGAAGGCTTTCCACTGATGTCGGAACATTGCTGCTATAACACTCCACTCTTCTGGGAAGGCTTCCACTAGATGTCGGAACATTGCTGCTATAACCACTCCACTCTTCGGGAAGGCTTTCCACTAGATGTCGGAACATTGCTGCTATAACTCCACTCTTCTGGGAAGGCTTTCCACTAGATGTCGGAACATTGCTGCTATAACTCCACTCTTCTGGGAAGGCTTTCCACTAGATGTCGAACATTGCTGCTATCTCCACTCTTCTGGGAAGGCTTTCCCACTAGATGTCGGAACATTGCTGCTATAACTCCACTCTTCTGGAAGGCTTCCACTAGATGTCGGAAACATTGCTGCTATAAACTCCACTCTTCTGGGAAGGCTTTCCACTAGATGTCGGAACATTGCTGTATAACTCCACTCTTCTGGGAAGGCTTTCCACTAGATGTCGAACATTGCTGCTATAACACTCCACTCTTCTGGGAAGGCTTTCCACTAGATGTCGGAACATTGCTGCTATACACCTCCACTCTTCTGGGAAGGCTTTCCACTAGATGTCGGACATTGCTGCTATAACTCCACTCTTCTGGGAAGGCTTTCCACTAGATGTCGGAACATTGCTGCTATAACTCCACTCTTCTGGGAAGGCTTTCCACTAGATGTCGGAACATTGCTGCTATAACTCCACTCTTCTGGGAAGGCTTTCCACTAGATGTCGGAACATTGCTGCTATAATAACTCCACTCTTCTGGGAAGGCTTTCCACTAGATGTCCGGAAATTGCTGCTATAACTCCACTCTTCTGGGAAGGCTTTCCACTAGATGTCGGAACATTGCTGCTATAAAGTCTCCACTCTTCTGGGAAGGCTTTCACTAGATGTCGGAACATTGCTGCTAATACACTCCACTCTTCTGGGAAGGCTTTCCACTAGATGTCGGAACATTGCTGCTATAACTCCACTCTTCTGGGAAGGCTTTCCACTAGATGTCGGAACATTGCTGCTAAACACTCCACTCTTCTGGGAAGGCTTTCCACTAGATGTCGGAACATTGCTGCTATAACTCCACTCTTCTGGAAGGCTTTCCACTAGATGTCGGAACATTGCTGCTAAACATCCACTCTTCTGGGAAGGCTTTCCACTAGATGTCGGAACATTGCTGCTATAAACTCCACTCTTCTGGAAGGCTTTCCACTAGATGTCGGAACATTGCTGCTATAACAGCTCCACTCTTCTGGGAAGGCTTTCCACTTAGATGTCGGAACATTGCTGCTATAACAGCCTCCACTCTTCTGGGAAGGCTTTCACTAGATGTCGGAACATTGCTGCTATAACAGCCTCCACCTCTTCTGGGAAGGCTTTCCACTAGATGTCGGAACATTGGCTGCGGGGACTTGCTTCCATTCAGGAGTATTAGTGAGGTCAGGCACTGATGTTGGGCGATTAGACCTGGCTCGCAGTCGACATTCCAATTCATCCCAAAGGTGTTCGATGGGGTTGAGGTCAGGGCTCTGTGCAGGCCAGTCAATTTCTTCCACACCAATCTCAACAAACCATATCTGTATGGACCTGGCTTTGTGCATGGGGGCATTGACATGCTGAAACAGGAAAGGGCCTTGCCCAAACTGTTGTCACAAAGTTTGAAACACATAATTGTCTGTAGCGTTAAGATTTCCCTTCACTGGAACTAAGGGGTATAACCCAAACTATGAAAAACAGTCCCAGACCATTATTCCTCCACCTAATTTTACGTTTGGCCRTATGCATTGGGGCAGGTACCCTTCTCCTGGCATCTGCCAAACCCATATTTGTCTGTCGGACTGCAGGATATGAAGCGTGATTCATCACTCCAAATGACGAGTTTCCACTGCTCCAGAGTCCAATGGTAGCGAGCTTTACACCACTCCAGCCGACGCTTGGCATTGCGCATGGTGATCTTAGGCTTGTGTGCGGCTGCTCGGCCATTGAAACCCATTTCATGACGCTCCCGACTAACAGATATTGTGCTGATGTTGCTTCCAGAGGCAGTTTGGAACTCTGTAGTGAGTGTTACAACCGAGAACAATTTTTTKTTTTAGGTGCTACACGTTTCAACACTTGCCGGTCCCGCTTTGTGAGCTTGTGTGGCCTACCACTTTGCGGCTGAGCCGTTTTTGCTCCTAGACGTTTCCGCTTCACAATAACAGCACTTACAGTTGACCGGGGCAGCTCTATCAGGGCAGAAATTTGATGAACTGACTTGTTGGAAAGGTGGCATCCTATGACGGTGCCACGTTGAAAGTGAGCTCTTCAGTAAGGTCATTCTACTGCCAATGTTTGTCTATGGAGATTGGATGGCTGTGTGCTCAATTTTATACACCTGTCAGTAACGGGTGTGGCTGAAATAGTGTCCAGATAAACTGTACAGTATATACAAAGTATGTTTTGAGCCTCTTCCGGTTCTCCTCAGAAACACAGTATTTCTAGGTAAATGGGAAATCATTTATTTGGTGTACCTTGTTTGAACTCCCCTTCTAATGTGGAATGGCCATGTTCTACTGGACCAGCTTAGTCTCTCAGTAATTCCGGTTAGGACAAACAAACAGCATTTTGTGGTGGCCATATTTGACAAACCGTTTGAAATATCCATTCATTGATGCTTTTGACACCGGAACCATGCACRTTTCTCTGGGAGCTGTGTTTAGTGCATTAACTTCATCCATTGTTGGTGTGCTAACCCAGATTCCTGGACTGAAAGACTTTGTGCGTTTAATTAAAATGATCTGCGTCTCTCTCTGTCTGCCAGTGTCTGTCCCCTGAGCTGTACTGTAGCTGAAGCCATTTCACAGTGCTGAGAGACAGACCACTGCTGCCCATCCCTCTGACCTCACACCCAATGTCACAGCCTGTCCGCCGGGACTACTGGAGAGAGGGGGGGGGGGAGAAAAAAAGATAGCTAGCTATCTCTCAGCATACAGATGAGACAGGGTCCAGAGAGAGGAGAGAGAGAGAGAGAGAGAGATGGAGGAGAGAGAGGGGGAGCAGAGATGTCGACAGAGGGAGGAGAGAGATGGAGAGATAGAGCAGAGAGATGGAGAGACGGGGAGAGAGAGGAGCAGAGATATTTAAAGAGAGGGTGCAGGGGGAGAGAGAGGGAGCAGAAAAATCGAGAGAGAGGGAGCAGAGAGAGAGTGAGAGATGAGGAGAGAGGGAGCCGAGAAAAACTACAGAGGGAAATGAAGGAACATAGGACTAGACATAACTTTTTCTCTCAATAATTGTGACCATTGGTGTCAATTTAGGAACTGCTAGCCCCATACATCACAAGTCCCTCAATGAATCATCATCATCATCATCATCAGCACCTCAAACACTCACACTATATCACCACAATAGCCCTACTAACTCCTACTAAACCAGGCCAGTGAGGCTGATGTTGACCGAGACCAAAATCAGTAGTTAGCTACTTTGATATCAGTCTGAGTAGGGCAGACTAGTGGAGCCAAGCAGGACATCATTTCTATGCAGATGTTAGTGTTAGCCTGTAACCTCGTTCTCTCCTCTTCTCTCCACCCCTCTCCAAGCTTTCTKTTCTCTCCTCTTCTCTKCACCCCTCTCCACGCTTTCTCTTCTCTCCTCTTCTCTCTACCCCTCTCCACGCTTTCTCTTCTCTCCTCTTCTCTCCACCCCTCTCCAAGTTTCTCTCTTCTCTCTCTTCTCTCCACCCTCTCCAAGATTTTTCTTGTTAGTCGTGAGCGAACTGCTCCTATTTAGCCCTGGCCCCCCTCACATCCCTGGCCTCACTCACAGTCCCTGGCCTCCCTCACATCCTCTCCTTCCCTCCTCTCCTCTTCAATCCTCCTCTCCTCCTTAAGGAGGAAATTATATGGAGATTGAGTTTTGGAATTCTCTCTCTCTCTCTCTCTCTCTCTCTCTGTCACGATCGTGTGGAGAGACGGACCAAGGTGCAGCGGGATATGAATACATCTTCTTTTATTTATGAAGATGATAGACACGAAACGAAACACTTACACAAACTATACAAAACAACAAACGATCGTGAAGCTAAATAACGTAGTGCACACACACAGGCTACAAACGTTCAACATAGACAATTACCACAAACATCTAAAGCCTATGGCTACCTTAAATATGGCTCCCAATCAGAGACAACAATAACCAGCTGTCTCTGATGAGAACCAAATCAGGCAACCATAGACTTCCTAAACACCTACACTCACCATAGACAACTAGACACATACACTCCACACAAACCCATACACTAAAACCAACACCCCTTTACCATAATAACACCCAAAACACAAACATACCCATGTCACACCATGACCTAATAAAATAATAAAGAAAACAAAGAATACTAAGGCCAGGGCGTGACACTCTCTCTCTCTCTCTTCTCTCTCTCTCTTCCTTCTCCTCTCTTCTCTCTCTCTCTCTCTAACACCCACTTTGTCTCTTGCTCTTTTATACTCTTACTGTCTCTATCATTCACTCTGTTCCCGCACTCTGTTCCCTTCGCTCTGTCCCTTCGCTCTGTCCTCGCTCTGTCCTTTGCCTGTCCCCTCGCTCTGTCTTTGCTCTGTCCCTTCGCTCTGTCCCTCGCTCTGTCCTTTGCTCTGTCCCCTCGCTTGTCCTTTACTCTGTCCCTTTACTTTGTCCTTTACTCTGTCCCTTTGCTCTGTCCCTTTGCTCTGTCCCCTCGCTCTGTCCTTTGCTCGGTCCCTTTGCTCGGTCCCTTACTCTGTCCCTTTACTCTGTCCTTACTCTGTCCCTTCACTCTGTCCTTCGCTCTGTCCTTCACTTTGTCCTTTAATCTGTCCCTTCACTCTGTTCCTTCGCTCTGTCCCCTCGCTCTGTCCCCTCGCTCTGTCCCCCTCGCCTGTCCTTTACTCTGTCCTTACTCTGTCCCTTCACTGTGTCCTTTACTGCTGTTCCTTCACTCTGTCCTTCACTCTGTCCTTTACTCCGGCCTTCACTCCGGCTTCACTTCTGTTCTTCACTCTGTCCTCTGTCCTTTACTCTGTCCCTTCACTCTGTCCCTTCACTCTGTCCCTTCACTCTGTCCTTTACTCTGGTCTTCACTCTGGGCTTCACTCTGTTCCTTCACTCTGTCGTTTACTCTGTGCTTTACTCTGTCCTTCACTCTGTCCTTTACTCTGTCCTTTACTCTGTCCCTTCACTCTGTCCCTTCACTCTGTCCCTTCACTCTGTCCCTTCACTCTGTTCCTTTACTCTGGTCTTCACTCTGGTCTTCACTCTGTTCCTTCACTCTGTCCTTCACTCTTTTCCTTCACTCTGTCCTTCACTCTGTTCCTTCACTCAGTCGTTCACTCTGTGCTTTACTCTGTCCCTTCACTCGGTCCCTTCACTCTGTCCCTTCACTCTGTCCTTCATTCTGTCCTTCATTCTGTCCTTCACTACAGGGCCATATTTATCGTGGCTCCTTCGCACTCCAGGGAAAACTGTTACATTGGAGACGGACTAGGGAGAAAGTGCAGGCATACAGGCATACACGTGCACGTTGACACACACACAGGCATACATGTCCACGCTGAAGAAAAGGAGAGCCTCACACTCTCGGAGCTCAGATGCAATAATTTAATAACCAATGTTTCGACAGCCAAGCTGTCTTCGTCAGGGTATGATGACAAACCGTGCGGGTCACTAGTTTATATAGTGTCAAAGGACACACACAGGTGTCTGTATTCATGGCCGGGCGTGGCTTGATATCATTGGTTAATTTARAGATATAAATAGAACATACAAAAACATGAATATGATCATACATTTACAATGAATAGCYAAATCACAATAATTACAAGAATGGCTTCAGATTAAAGTCTATGTTGAGACCGAAGGGAGCAAGGGTCTTAAAATATTTTAAAGACCTGATTTCGTCCGTACGTTGTATCGGCATCGAACACCTCACCCTTGCTAGAAGAGGGGGTGACGTCGTCAATCTATTGTTAAAACAAGAGGCTGCCTGGATCTTTAATTTAAACAAGTTTAAACAGGTTTTACTCCGCTAGCCAGCACCTCTCCTAAACAGGTGTTCTACTCCGCTAGCCAGCACCTCTCCTAAACAGGTGTTCTACTCCGCTAGCCAGCACCTCTCCTAAAAGGTGTTCACTCTGCTAGCCAGCACCTCTCCTAAACAGGTGTTCTACTCCGCTAGCCAGCACCTCTCCTAAAGGTGTTCTACTCTGCTAGCCAGCACCTCTCCTAAACAGGTGTTTCTGCTCCGCTAGCAACACTCTCCTAAACAGGTGTTCTACTCCGCTAGCCAGCACCTCTCCTAAACAGGTGTTCTACTCCGCTAGCCAGCACCTCTCCTAAACAGGTGTTCTACTCCGCTAGCCAGCACTCTCTCTAAACAGGTGTTCTACTCCGCTAGCCAGCACCTCTCCTAAACAGGTGTTCTACTCGCTAGCCAGCACCTCTCCTAACAGGTGTTCTACTCCGCTAGCCAGCACCTCTCCTAAACAGGTGTTCTACTCGCTAGCCAGCACCTCTCCTAACAGGTGTTCTACTCTGCTAGCCAGCACCTCTCCTAAACAGGTGTTCTACTCCGCTAGCCAGCACCTCTCCTGAACAGGTGTTTTACTCCGCTAGCCAGCACCTCTCCTAAACAGGTGTTCTACTCTGCTAGCCAGCACCTCTCTTAAACAGGTGTTCTACTCTGCTAGCCAGCACCTCTCCTAAACAGGTGTTCTACTCTGCTAGCCAGCACCTCTCCTAAACAGGTGTTCTACTCCGCTAGCCAGCACCTCTCCTAACAGGTGTTCTACTCTGCTAGCCAGCACCTCTCTTAAACAGGTGTTCTACTCTGCTAGCCAGCACCTCTCCTAAACAGGTGTTCTCTCGCTACCAGCACCTCTCCTAAACAGGTGTTCTACTCCCCTAACCAGCACCTCTCCTAAACAGGTGTTCTACTCCGCTAGCCAGCACCTTTCTAAACAGGTGTTCTACTCGCTAGCCAGCACCTCTCCTAAACAGGTGTTCTGCTCTCGCTAGCCAGCTCTCCTAAACAGGTGTTCTGCTCCGCTAGCCAGCACTCTCTAACACAGGTGTTTCTACTCGCTAGCCAGCACCTTTCCTAAACAGGTGTTCTACTTCGCTAGCCAGCCACTCTCCTAAACAGGTGTTCTGCTCCGCTAGCCAGCACTCTTCCTAAAACAGGTGTTCTGCTCCGCTAGCCAGCACTCTCTAAACGGGTGTTTGCTTCCGCTAGCCAGCACTCTCCTAAACGGGTGCTTTCTGCTCCGCTAGCCAGCACCTCTCCTAAACAGGTGTTCTGCTCCGCTAGCCAGCACCTCTCCTAAACAGGTGTTCTACTCTGCTAGCCAGCACCTCTCCTAAACAGGTGTTCTGCTCCGCTAGCCAGCATCTCTCCTAAACAGGTGTGCTTTCCTCTTGAGTTGCCATGGTTTGGCTGGCCAGTTGGACATCGCTATCCGCAGATGGCTGGTTTGGAAAGTGTGTGTGAGAGTGTGTACATGTGTGTAACTGTTTGTGTGTGTGTGTGAGAGAGCGAGAGTTTGTTTGTGTGTTCGTCAAGATGGCGTTGACCAGCCGTCTCTCACTGAGTGAACAGAGTAACTGGCGCGATTACAGTTATAACCGACACACACATCTGTCCCCATGCCACCTCATCATGCTTTTATGCATTCATACCCCAGTGCAATGTCCTCAGCTTCGCTACAGCCAACCCCTCCATACTGGCATCGACAGGCCGGAGCCGTTTCCAGCCTTTTCAACTACTGTCACGGCTACTGGCACTCCATTGTCCTTACACCACAGGGATGGTGCGGAGAGTAAATGTACATCCACATTGTCTATGCATATTTACATTTATCACCTATAGTGCTGAATTAATGTTGTTAGTGTTAATGTGAATTCTGTCATCTTGATACGATTCTTCCTATGAGTTACTTCCAGTGATAGACTTCCAGTTTAGTCATTGCAGGTTCAATCAGTTTAGGAAGCTGTCGGCAGCATTGTCTCTCTCTCTCTTTGTCTCTGTGTGCCTGTCTGTCTCTCCACTTGTTGTCTCATCCACTTTCTCTTTCTTCCCTTCCATCCTTCCATCTCTCCATCCTTCCATCTCTCCATCCTTCCATCCTTCCATCCTTCCATCCTTCCATCCTTCCATCCTTCCATCCTTCCATCTCTCCACCTCCTTATCAAACCAGTGCTTTGTGCCTGAAAATCTCTCCCTCCTGTATGGAGTCAGTGATATTTGAGAGGCCTGCCTAACTACACAGTCAGTGATATTTGAGAGGCCTGCCTAACTACACAGGCAGTGATATTTGAGAGGCCTGCCTAACTACACAGGCAGTGATATTTGAGAGGCCTGCCTAACTACACAGGCAGATGTTAGAGAGCAGGGGCGATTGAACGGTGAGTGTGTGAGTGAGAGACTCACCAGGATTGTGTCGAGATTTGCTCCCCCGAATTGCTGAGTTCCTGCTGACTACTTCCTGTATGTAGTTCTGTAAGGCAACATGATCACGCTGCACCTTTTCCACTGACAAAGGTGCCATTAAACCAAATACTGCAGGTACAGGGGTTTCCTCTTAAATAAAAAGTGACAGCATGTGAATGCATAGGAGGTTTTCCCTTCCCACCTCCCCTAGGCTTGTTCATTCAGGGCTTGTGAAGCCTGTGACTGCAGACTTGTAGTAGAAATGGAACTGAGTGTATTATTGAGTGTATTATTGAGTGTATTTCAGAGGGCCTTTGTTATACGGAGCAGAGCTGCAGTTACACTCTTCACCAGATGGTGGAGCTCATCCTCTATCCGACTGTCATCACCGTACCCCAATCCCAAACTGACCCCCAGCCCCTGGGAACTTCGTCTAGATGTGAAAGGATGGTAACAGCTCCAGCTTGCCCTCTGGAATGCATACACCTTTCAAATCCTTTCAGATGTAGGCAGCAGCCTACGGGCTGCAGGCTAGAGGTTGACTTGGAATTGGACTCAACACCACTTTGTCTGCTGGTGCTGGGAATAAAATACCACCACATATTAGACATTGATTATAACAATGACTCCTGCACAATAATACACCCATTAGACAAAGAGTTTTTCTGTATCAGCGGTGTAATGTAAACGCTAGAGTCATCTGTATCAGTGATGTATTTGAGGAACCTGCAGTGATATTAAAGCAATAAAGCACCATAGGCTGTGCTAGGGGAATAGAGCGTTGTGAGGAGTTTAATAAAGACACAGCTAGGGGCGAGGTGCCTGTGCTGGAAGTGACAGGTTGTGCTGACTCTTATCACACTCTCACTTTTCTCACCTGCAATGCTCATCCTAGGAGTGTTCAGCAGACTCAACACCACACAGTCAAACAAAAGGTTGACATTTCATTTATTACACCAGTGTTCCCCAACTCCAGTCCTCCAGTACCCCCAACAGTACATATTTTAGTAGTAACCCTGGTCCTCCAGTACCCCAACAGGACATATTTTAGTAGTAACCCTGGTCCTCCAGTACCCCCAACAGTACATATTTTAGTAGTAACCCTGGTCCTCCAGTACCCCCAGCAGGACAGTGAGTTGGCCAGTAGGTTGACGTGAGTTGAAGGTGAACGGTCGGCAGTAGGAATGCAGATGTAGGGGTTGGCTGTACGCGAAAGCTGAGTGAATTGCTCCTGGGTTATAGCATGAAGATGGATGAGGTGCATGCGTGGGATAGATTGTGTGTGTGTTATCACGTAAATTGAGGCGCAGTTCTTTCCTGTTTCCAGTGTAGGGACGGATGTCACGCCAGTTGTAAGAAACAACAACTTGTCTCATCAACACAAGACGTTACCACCCAGTCACATCTACACAACATTTCCAACATTGCGGAAGGCGGTGTCACTGGCAATGACAAATGGACTAGAGAGACTGTTCTAGAGAGATGCTGTAGCGAGCAGAAACTGTTTAGGAGAGGTGTGTTGCAGAGTATCTGTTAGGAGAGGTGGGCTGCGGAGCAGATGTTATAGGAGAGGTGCTGGTAGAGATAGACGTGTAGGAGAGTGCTGTAGAAGTAAAAGCTGTTAGGAGAGTGCTGGATAGCGCGAGCGAATGTTTCGGTAGGTGCTGGCTAGGGGACTGAGCAGCTCGTTTAGGAGGTGCTGGGCCTAGGGAGCAAACAGTTTAGGAGAGTGCTGGCTACGAGGAAGAATGTTTAGAGAGGTGCCTGTAGGAGCAGAAATTGTTTAGGAGAGGTGGCCTGGTAGCGGAGTAGAAACCCTGTTAGAGGTGCTGGTAGAGTGAGACTGTTGTAGGAAGTGCTGGTAGGAGAAACCTGTTTAGGAGAGGTCTGGTAGCGAGCAGAACTGTTAGGGAGGTGCTGGCTAGCGGAGTAGAAACTGTTTAGGAAAGGTGTGCTAGCGGAGTGAAGTGTTTAGAGAGGTGCTCGGTAGGAGTAGACTGTTTGGAGAGGTGTGGTATGGAGAAAACCTGTTTAGGAGAGGTGCTGGAGCAGAGTAGCCCACTGTTTATGAGAGGTGCTGGCTAGCGAGTAGCACGTGGAGAGGTGTGGTAGCGATAGACCTGTTTAGGATAGGTGCTGGTGCAGAGTAGAAGTTTAGGAGAGGTTGAGCAGTAGACTGTAAGAGAGTGTGGTAGAAGGTAGATAACTGGAGAGGTTGTGGCTAGCAGAGGAACACTGTTCAGAGAGTGTGGCTTAGGAGTAAGAAACTGTTTAGGAGGTGTGGTAGAGAGTAGAAATTGTTAGGAGGGGCTGGGGGTAAACCCTGTTAGGAGGAGGTGTGGCTAGGAGTAGAAATGTTAGGAGAGTGTGGCTAGCGAGTGAACTGTTTAGAGGGTTGGCAGCGGAGTAGAAACTGTTCGTAGGTTCTGGGTAGGGTAGAACCTGTTTAAGAGAGAGCTGGTAGGAGTAGAACCCTGTTAGGAGACGGCTGTAGGGAGTAGAACATGTTTACGGGAGGTGTTGGCTAGGGAGTACCTGTTTAGAGCGGTGCTGGGCTACAGGTAGAACACTGTTAGGAGAGGTGCTGGCTAGGGAGTAAGAACACTGTAGGAGAGGTGCTGGCTCAGGTAGAACTGTTAGGGAGGTCGGGCTAGCGGAGCAGACCTGTTTAGGAGGTGCTGGCATTTCTCACAAACGGGAGGAGAGAAGCGAGAGAGCCAGACCTTTAAAAGGTGTTCTGCCGCACGCACGTCTTAGAAGGTTGTTCTACTCTGAGACAGATTCTAAAGGTGTTTACTCGTCAGACATCTCTAAAGGTGTTCTACTGCTGCCTATCACCTTTAAAGGTTGTTCTGCTCGTAGCAAACCTTCCTAACAGGGTGTGTCCCTACTCGTAGAGCACCTCCCCCCTAAAGCGGTGTTTCTATGTAGCACATCTCTAAACGGTTTTATTCCCGTAGCGCTTTCTAACAGTTTATCCGCAGCGCACTTTCCTAAACAGGTGTTCTACTCCGCTACAGACTTCCTGACTGTGTTCTATCGCTAGCCAGCCTTCTAACAGGTGTTTTTACCAGCAAGCTCTCTAAACGGTGTTCTACCTTGCAGGACTCTTATAAGGGTGGTTTACTCCGAGCACATTCTCTGAAGGTGTTACTCGTAGCCGCACGTCTAAAGGTTTACTCTGAGCATCCTCTTAACAGGTGTTAACTCCTGCACAGCCAGCATCTCTACAGGTGTTCTCCCTGTACGCATTCTCGGTTGTGTCTTCCGGCAGCATTCTAACAGGTGTCTACTCTGTAGCAGCACATTATTAAGGTGGTTCTACTTTGGATAGCAGCCTCTACTAAAGGTGTCTACTCGCCTGGCCGCACGTCTCAAACAGGTGTTCTACTCCTAACGCAACTCTCTAAAGGTGTCTACTATGTAGCCTTCTAACAGGTGTTCTCTCGTAGCAGACTTCTAACAGGTTGTTTGCTCGCTAGAGATTCTAAACGTGTTCTGCTCGCTAGCAGACTTCCTAAAAGTGTTTAACCCGCTAGAACTTCACTAAACAGTGTTTATCCCACGTGCAATCTCTCTAAAGTGTTCTGTCGCTAGATCCCCAAAAGTGTTTGCCGTGCAGCATTCCTAAGGGTGCTGCTCCGCTAGCAGCACTATCAACGGGTGTTTGATCCGTAGCCAGCATCTCTAACAGGTGTATGCTCAGTAGCGCACTTCTCTAAACGGTGTTTACTCTGATAGCCGAGTTCTAACGTTTCTACTCTGCTGCAGCACTTTTAACAGGTTGATTCTGCTCCCGCTAGCGACCTCTCTAAGAGATGTTTTAACTCTGCTGCGCATCTAAAAGGTGTTTCTTGGCCTCGACAATATATGCTAACGGTGTGCTTTCCTTTGAGTGCCATGTTGGCTGCATTAATGCTATCGCGCAGATGGCGGATGGAAGTGTGGTGAGAGTGTGTACATGTGTGTAACTGTTTGTGTGTGTGTGTAGAGAGCGAGAGTTTTGTTGTGGTGTTCGTCAAGATGGCGTTAGACACAACATATTAACTGGTGACAAGAGTAATGGAGGATTATAAAGTTATACACCGACCACAGATCTGTCCCATGCATCTCATTGCTTTTATGGGCATTTCATACCATGAAGAGACACTCGCTTAGCTCCCGCCAACTCATGTGGCATCGAAGGCGGAGCCGTTTCAGCTTTATTTCAACATGTCCGGCTTCCTGGAACGTCCAGTAGGGATGTGAGGAGTAAATGATACATCCCATTGTCTATGCATATTTACTTTCACCTTATACTGTGAATTATGTGTTTAGTGTTAATCGTCATTCTGTCATTGATACGATTCTTCTATGAGTTACTTCCAGTGATAGAATTCAGTTTAGTCTTAGTCAGGTTCAATTAGTTTTAGGACTGTTCGACATTGTCTCTTCTCTTTGTCTCTGTGTGCCTGTCTCTCTCGCATTGTTGTATATCAGTTGTCTCTTTCTATCCCTTCATCTTCTCATCTCCTCATTCATATTCTCTTGCTTTCCATTCATCCTTCCATCCTTCACATCCTCTGCCATCTTCATTCACATCTTATATAAACTCCGTGCTTTGTGGCCTGAAAATCTATCCTCCTTATGTTGAAGTCAGATGATTATTTGAGAGGCTGTTTAAGCTACACAGTCAGTGATATTTTGAGAGGTGCTACACAAGGCGTGTATGTGAGAGGCATCTAAACAAGTCAGTGATAATGTTGAGAGGCTGACCCTACTATCCAGGGAGTGATTATTTGAGAGCCTGCTAATACACAGTCAGTGATATGGAGAAGGCTGCTACTACACAGGCGTGATTTTCAGAGGTGTAATCACAGGCCATGATATTTGAGAGGCATGCTAACTAAAGTAGTGATATCCTTGAGAGGCCTGATAACAACAGGGATGATATTGGAAGAGGATGCTAATAAATACAGGCGTGATATTTGAGGGCTGTTTAGGGGTTTCTAATATTTAAGTGTTAAACCGTCCCCCAGTCACCCAGACAGTAATATTTTAGTAGTAACCTGGTCCTCCAGTACCCCCAACAGTACACTATTTAGTAGTAACCCCGGTCCTCCAGTACCCCACAGTACAGTTACTACAAAATATGTATGTTGGGGTACTGGAGACCAGGTTACAATTAAAACTGTGTACTGTTGGGGTACTGAAGGATATAGTGGGAAATATATTACGTGATAAGTAACTACTCTGAACTGTAGTCTCTATGTTTCCTCATAAAAGTTTCTAAGATAACCTCTAAGGCTTGGGAAGTAGAGTGCTGAGGGCTGTGCAGTACCTGCTGATAAATCACAATAAAATAATATACAACATATGGAAAGACATGGACTGAAAGTCCTTTCTTACCCCTGTATGAGTGGAGAGATACTCCTCGAGAGAGCAGCAGAGCCATTGTGACTTAATAATGGAACACAGTCACTTTCATAATGTTGACATATTTTGCATTATGTCTCATATTCATATATCGTATACTATTTACTGTATCTTATTCTATGCGCGCCTGAACATTGCTGGCGTCATATGTTTTTATATTCTTAATTCCATTCCTTTACTTACTTTTGTGTGTAATTTTTTTGTGAATGTTAGATATTAAGCTTGTTAGATTCACAATGCGCGTGTAAGCTAGATGAAATAAGCTTTGCATACACCTCATAACATTGCTAAGACACGCTGTATGCACACAACATCATTTGATTTTGATTTGATTAGGGGTCAGGCCTAATGACAAGCACAACAACACACAAACACAACCTAGATGAATTATGATTTTTCTCATGCAGCTTTGTCTCTAAGTTAGCCTATACTGATGGTGTCTGTGTGTGTGGGGCGGGGGGGGGGAGAGGTAGTAATCTCGTCCTGTTGTTGCTTGGTTGGTAAACCATAGAATGGGGGAATGAAGAGCAGATTGGATGGCTGGCTTATTGCTTACTTTACGACACTCTTCTCCCTTGGAGGAATGTGTGTTGGTGTGAAGGTTGTAAATGCAGAGAAGACATCTAATCACTTCTCTATTCAGCTCATATATGGGCTTGTTTGTCCAATCCCTCTACAATTTCCATTTCCCCATTGGTGTGGTGTGTGTGTGTGTGTGTGTGTTTGTGTTTGAGCGTGCTAGAGGTATGCGCTGTCTGCTTGTGGCATCGCTGATTGCTTTTTTGGGGCGGGGGGGGGTTCGAGGTTTGTGCTTAATGAAAAGGCTATAGGTTTATCTAAACGGCTATTAGTCGGCAATGATGGGATGGATGATGGATGGACTGGAGAGGGGGAGGATAAGGAGACGAGAGGGTGTCAATAATTATGCACATAAAGCCGTGAATACTTTCAGAACTGCAGGGTGAGCTTCTGATAATAAAAACACCACACACACACACACATGAATCTTCTGTTGGAGCAAAGCAACCCTCAGGAGTCAATACTCGGGGAGACAGATTGCAGGAGATGTCTCACTTGACCATTGCTTTGATGAAGTGTTTTTGTGTGTGACTTGCACAGGGGCATTTTTGGTGTGGGAGAGTACATGTGTGTGTTTGTGTGTGTGTCAGTGGAGGCTGCTGAGGGAGGACGCTCATAATAATGGCCGGAATTTGATACCTTCACTACAGGTATTACCATGAGCCCATCCTCCCCAATTACGGTTGTGTGTGTGTGTGGTGTGTGGTGTGTGTGTGTGTGTGTGTGTGTTGTGTGTGTGTGTGTGTGTGTGTGTGTGTGTGTGGTGTGGGTGTGTGTGGTGTGTGTGTGGTGTGTGTGTGTGTGTGTGTGTGTGTGTGTGTGCGTGTGGTGTTGTGTTTCAAAGTAGGTTTCAGATCATTGGGCATGGGA
>NW_019943284.1:57651-63936 GCF_002910315.2 Salvelinus sp. IW2-2015 | reverse complement strand
TGTGTGTGTGTGTTCAAGTAGGTTTCAGCTTCATTAGGGCATTGTGGATGGAGGATTGGTGTAAGCATCTGCCTTCGGTATAAAAAGTTACATGTTTGAATCCAGTGATAGAAAGTTGTTTTTGCGACTATTGTTTTAAGCCTATCCCAAACCTTAACKKWMACCTTATCCTGTCACGCCCTGACCTTAGTTATCTTTGTTTTCTTTATTATTTTGGTTAGGTCAGGGTGTGACATGGGGGATGTATGTGTTTTGTCTTGTCTAGGGGTTTTGTATGTTTATGGGGTGTTCACTAGTCTAGGTGTTTGTATGTCTATGGTGCCTAGATTGGTTCTCAATTAGAGGCAGCTGTTTATCGTTGTCTCTGATTGGGAACCATATTTAGGCAGCCATATTCCGTTGGGTATTTAGTGGGTTATTGTCTATGTGTAAGTTGTCTGTGTCTGCACTTTTCGTATATAGCTTCACGTTCGTTTTGTTGTTTTTTGTATAGTTTGTCAAGTGTTCTTCGTTTTGGTAAATAAATAGAAGAATGTATTACTATCACGCTGCCCCTTGGTCCTCCTCTCTTCAACCAAACGACGAACGTGACATAACCATTCAGAGTTAATGCCTAATCTTAAAAATTCTGACTTAATGCCTAAGCTTAACCTTAAAATCCCATTAASGGGATCGATTTGACAACATCCGGAGAAATGGCAGAGCGCCAAATTCWAATTAAATTACTATAAATATTAAACTTTCATGAGATCACACATGCAATACACCAAATTAAAGCTACACTTGTTGTTAATCCAGCCAACGTGTCAGATTTCAAAAAGGCTTTACGGCGAGGACAGCACCCCATCAAACAAACACAGACAATCATAATTCAACCCGCCAGGCGCGACACGAAACTCAGAAATAACGATATAATCCATGCCTTACCTTTGATGAGCTTCTTCTGTTGGCACTCCAATATGTCCCATAAAAATCACAAATGGTCCTTTTGTTCGATTAATTCCGTCGTTATATATCCAAAATGTCCATTTATTTGGCGCTTTTGATCCAGAAAAACACCGGTTCCAACTCGCGCAACATGACTACAAAATATCTAATAAGTTACCTGTAAGCTTTGTCCAAACATTTCAAACAACTTTCCTAATACAACTTTAGGTATTTTTTTACYTAAATAATCGATACAATTTAAGACGTGATAAACTGAGTTCAATAGTGGATAAAAACTAAGTGGAGCGAGCATTCGGGTCATGCMCCTCTAACAAACAGTACACTTATCTCGACCCTCGTTCTGAACTGCCCTACTTCTTCATTACACAAAGGAAAAACATCCACCAATTTCTAAAGACTGTTGACATCCAGTGGAAGCGATAGGAACTGCAAGCAAGTGCCTTAGAAATTTTTTCATTTCTCTCTCCCCTTCTTTCCTCCCCCTCTCTTTCTATCTCTCTCCCTCTCTCTTTCTCTCTCTTTTCTCTCTCTCCTCTCTCTTCTATCTCTCACCTATCTCTTTTCTCTCCCTCTCCTTACCCTCTCTTCCTCTCTCTCATCCCTCTATCTCCTCTATGTCAGTCAGTCTGAAACTCTTCTATTCCCAGGGCTCAACTCAGCAAGAGTCATTAGAAGATAATAATTTGTTTCCTATTACATTTCCTGTAATTAGTGAGGAAGGTAAACCATTTAGAATATTATCCATCAATTCATTAGTTGACTCTCGATTATTATTAGCGATGCTCGCTTGATGAATGTTCACTAAGTTTCTTACTGGTGCGGATGTCGGTGTTGTGCGTGTGTGTAATTGATTCGGGCCGGACAGAAGGCAGGCCAGCAGCAGCAGAGCAGGCAAGGCAGGCAGGCACGGCCAGGCATGTCGTCCGGCCCCCAGGGGAGAAGGGATAGGTTGAGAGAGCAATACTTCAGTGTGTGTGTGTTTTACTCGACTTGGAGGGGAGTCAGGCTCCGATGGTCGTTTGGGAATAATAAGTGGGGGATCAGTAATGCACTAGTCAACCTGAAAAGTATCTCTGCTGTGTTTGTGTGTGTGTGTCACAATTGTTTACCACAACATGATTGGCTGGTTTCTTCTGCATGAATGCCCCTTATGGATGTGTGAGCTAATCCATGTCCGCTGGTGTGTGTGTGTGTCTGAGTGTTACATCTGAAGTTAGTGCCTGTGTAGTGTAGGCCCATGTGTGTGTGTTGTGACGTGATACTGACTGTTGTCGTGATGTGTGAGATATGATTCTATATGGCACTGTGTGTGTGAGTGTCAGTATGACTGTCGGTTGGTGGTGAGGCATGTGTGTGTTTTTGTTTGTGGTGTGTGAGTGTTGGCTAATATGGGATGATGTGTGATAGTGTGTATATGGTGACTGGCGTGATGTAACTGAGAATTTGTGTGAGTGGTATATAGGGACTGTTGTTGAGTGTGTACTATGGGACTGTGTCGTGTGAGCTGCTGTCGGCTGTGGTCTGTGTGTGTTGAGTTGTTTATATGGGACTGTGGGCTCACAACTCCAACACCAATAACACTACAACACATCACACACCACACTCACTCTTGTCCCGTGAGTGCTTCCCTACCTGTGAATGCAGCGTGCAGTCATGTGCTATTGACTCTTGTGTCGAGATGTATCATGGAACTGTAGTGTGTCTTGAGGTTCTGTATATCGGACTGTAGAGTCTCGGCAGGCTGTATATGGAACTATGTGTGACGTTTTGTATACATCAGTGAATGTCGTCAAAATTGTGTATATGGACTGTGTGTGTGCAGCTTGTGCGCTACAAGAGTGTGTCATATGGACTTGTGTGCAATATAGTGAATGTGTCACAGACCGCCGTGTGATATGGACTTATTCTGTTCGAGCTTGCATATGCGGACTGGTAGTGTGAGTTGTAATATGGACTGTGTGGTGTGTGAAGTGTCTGTAACTATGGGACTGTTTGGGCAGTGCTTGATATCGTAGAATTGTATCATGGTTATGGACGACTGTGCAGTGTGAGCCGTGTATATGGACGTGTGTGTGTGTTGTCATATGGGACTGTGTGTTGTACTGGTGTGTGAGTGTGTATATGGACCTGTGTGTTGAGTGTGTACTCTATGGGACTGTGTGGGATGTGATCATGGAAGCTGTGTTAGTGTAGTGTCTATATGCGACTGTGGTGATCGAGTGTGTATATGGAACTGGTGTGTGCAGTGTATATGTATATGTCAACGTTGTCAGTGTGATTATACGGCCCACCTGTGTAGTGTTAGCGTTCGTGTTACTCTAGCCTACATATCTGTCCTTGCTTCTTTCGATCCAAGATCATTGTGTCAGTTAGTAGTATTATCTAGGTCTACCTAAGCCAGCCCTACACTTTCAAACAAGTCAACAACGCCAGCCACTGCTCGCCTGCCCTACTTCACCAGCCACAGGCAGCCTATATCATTTTAGTCAATAACCAGATTTTTTGCAACCTGAAAGTTAACTATACTAACATTCGCACACGTCTGTTAGTCCCACTCTGTCATTCCAAATCCTCACCTTTGCTATTAAGCGTAGCTCTTCTGTACCTGCCAACTATTGTCTCGTCTATCCTCTCTCATCCTCTCTGCACAACCACACAACACGCCTTCACACGCTGTTTCCGCCCCAACCCCCAACACATGTAGAGAGTCTCCCACGCGCAACGACCACGTGGATCTCCACGCCGTCTCCGCAGCCTTCTGGAGACTCGGCCGCATCTGGAACACTGCGCATCCTGAGTTCATCCTCAACCTAGGCTTCCTCCACCGTCACCCTCCGAACTTCTCCGCACTGACGAAACCATGGATTACCACTCGATAACACTGCTCACTCCGCAACTAGCCTCTTCTCTCTCGTCTGCCCACGTACTCTACGCACACCCGAAAGCCTCTTCTGGTCAGCGGACATATGTGCACTGCATCCTCATCTCATCCCAAGTAGGACACTTCTCTCTTCTTCTCCCCTGACCCATCTCGTCTCATCGCCCTCCTTCTTGAATTCCACTTCCACATTTACCAAAGCCCTTTCAGCTTAACATGCGCTTATCAATTCATCGCCCTCCAGCGTTCCTGGAGCAGATTCACATCAATCGAGCTTGACGCCCCTCATAAGCTCCCTTTCCTGAGGAGGCTCACCTCCACAGTCTCGAGGGTGAACTCTTAACCCTCCCTCACGTCTACCTCTTGACTCATTCATCTCTGCCTCCTTTTTCACTCCTTCGCTCTTTTGACCCTCCACCCTCATCACCTTCGCCCCCCACTACACAACCGGCCAGCCAATACACTTCGACCTCATCTCTTACCTAGACTGCTTTCTATCACTAAATCCTCATTGCAACTCCCCCTCCCAAGTCTCCCGACCCACTCACCTGTACTCCTTTTCCCTCTCGCTACTACTCCAACACACTCCTCCCACACTGCGCGCCTCTCGGATCGCGATACGCCCGTCCAACCTTCGCTCTCTCTCCCCGCTACTCTCTCCTCTCCATCCTCCATCATCTCTTCCCTCTTCTGCTCAAACCTCATCAAACCCTATCTCCTGCATTCCTGCCCTCCCTCAAACCTCCTTACTCTCCCCTATTCCTGGCATCCTTTGAACTCTCCCTATGTCCCCTATCCCTACCAGCCGCTCCGGCTCCTCCACCTCCTCGCTCCGTGGCTCACGACTCATGCAGCCTCACAGCCAACCAGGGCTCCGGCGCAGCCCACCGACCGCAAATCACGCGACAACAACTCGCCTCCCTGCACCGCGACTCGGCACTCCTTCCACTTCCTCCTCTCCTACATATCTCCTCCTTCCTCGTCTCTTCTCTAAACGCCACCTTATCTACCACTTACCTTATAATTCCCATAGCAATCTGCCTCCTCAACACTAGAGAAGCATCTTTGCCCACCTTCTCCTCCTCCTGGAAATTCACGCCCATAATCCACCACTCCATAACCCCCACTCCTCCCTCCCTCTCACCTCTACTCGGTATTCGATTCGTCAAACCAATTATATTGAAGAAGACAGTCGACCACATCCGATCCTCGATTTGCTAAGTCTAAACCGACCACCGCATGGTTCGCTCACCACTTTGCCCCTAACCCTGTGTTGACTCTTCTCTCTCTCTTCATGCATCATGAACATCGCGTCTCCTATGAACTGCCCGCCACTCGCCCAACAACCTGCACACCGCTTTGAACCCTATTCCTACCTCTCCTTCTCCAAGACCATTTCCCCGGAGAACTTACTTATACCTCACCCGACCTCACTCCAACTCATCCTGACCCGCTGGCTTCACGTCCCTTCCTCTTACACGAGCCGAGAACGTTCACCCCCACCATTCTCGAAACAACTAACACATACCATCCTCCCGACTGTCAACAACATACAGACAGCCTATACCCTTCCTTATCTTTTCTCTCACAGAAAATCGATTCCCACCACCATTGAACCGTGCCGCTCCGGCCAGCATTCTCCCTGCTCAATCTCTCTTCAGAATGACCTTCTTGATCCAAATCAGTCAGTCTCTCAACACGACCTAGTACATTCAAACTGAGACTCTCTATCTCCTGCTGATTCACGGAGCGCGGCCGCCTACTGCTAAAAGCTTACTCATCTTCTCTCTCCGCCTCTCATCCTTCTAGACCCAATCGGACCCCTTTGACTACTGTCAACCATACCAGACCTACCTCCTCTCACATCTCCTCTCCGAATTGCCGCCATCTCCCGCCGCCCCACGCCTTAGGATGCACGACTATTCCCTACCAGACCAGGCTGGCACTCCCTACCAGGGCGTGCTAGAAATCCCTGTCCCGCACCACAGTGCTTCTCACTACCACTGCGTGTCCCCAGGGCTCTGTCTATGCCCCTACTCCATTTCCCTACTACCACCAACTCACTTGACTTCTGTCATATCCTCACATCCCGGTCCTCTCTATCCACTTTGACTATGCAGAACGACACTATCACAATTAAATCCTACTCCCTTTCCCACCTTCACACTGCATAACCACACGGTGGCGAGCAGCGCATCCTCGCATGCCTCTGAAGCAGAACATAACATCAGCTGTGGCATGACGACCATCACCACCTCACAGCTAACCCCGTCAAGACGGATGCTGCTCCTCCTCTCCCCGCGGCGCAATCACTGCCCCTACCGTCATATTCCATCTCGCTACCAAAACCGGTTGAACCAAACCTCCATTGGTCTCCTCCTCCAGAGTCTAAGCCTTGACCTTACATCCTGACCACACACCCCTGTCCGTGCATTCAACTAACATCAAGTCACAGTGGA
>NW_019943284.1:47360-56170 GCF_002910315.2 Salvelinus sp. IW2-2015 | reverse complement strand
TCTCTCTCTTTCTCTCTCTCTCCCTCTCTCTTTATATCTCTCTACCTATCTCTTTCTCTCCCTCTCCTTACCTCTCTCTTCCTCTCTCTCTCKCTCTATCTCCTTCTATGTCAGTCAGTCTGAAACTCTTCTAGTTCCCAGGGCTCAAACTCGGCAGAGTCATTAGAAGATAATAATTTGTTTCCTATTTACATTTCTGTAATTAGTGAGGAAGGTAAACCATTAGAATATTATCCATAATTCATTGTTGACTCTCGTTCATTAGTTAGCGATGCTGCTTGATGAATGTTTCATAAGTTTCTACTGGTGCGTGTGTGTGTGTGTGCGTGTGTGTAATTGATTGGGGCCGGACAGAAGGCAGGCAGGCAGGCAGGCAGGCAGGCAGGCAGGCAGGCAGGCAGGCAGGCATGTGGTCCGGCCCAGGGGAGAAGGGATAGTGTTGAGAGAGCAATACTTCAGTGTGTGTGTGTTTTATCTGGGACTTGGAGGGGAGTCAGGCTCCGATGGTTCGTTTGGGAATAATAATGTGGGGGAATTAGTAATGCAACTAGTCAACCTGAAAAGTATCTCTGTGTGTTTGTGTGTGTGTGTGTCAAATTGGTTTACCACAACATGATTGGCTGGTTTGCTTCTGCATGAATGCCCCTTATGGATGTGTGAATGCGTGTGCCAGTCCGTGTGTGTGTGTGTGTCTGAGTGTGTACATGTGAATGTGTGTGTGTGAGTGTGTGTGTGTGTGTGAGTGTGTATATGGGACTGTGTGTGTGTGTGTGAGAGTATGTATATGGGACTGTGTGTGTGTGAGTGTGTCGTATAAGGACTGTGAGTTGGTAGGGTGTAAGGGCTATGTGTGTGTTGTGTGTGTGTGTGTGGTGTGGGTGTGTGTGGTGTGTGTGTTAATATGGGACTGATGTGTGTGAGTGTGTATATGTGAAATGGCGTGAGTGGTGTATATGGAACTGTGTGTGTGAGTGGTATAATGGACTGTGTGTGTGAGTGTGTATATGGGACTGTGAGTGTGAGTGTGTATATGGGACTATTGTGTGTGAGTGTGTAGTATGTGAATGTGTCAGTGTGTAGTATGGGACTGTGTGTGTGAGTGTGTGTTGTTAAGCAGTGTGTATTGCGGAACTGGTGTGTGTATATGTGAAATGTGTAGTGTGTATATGGGCGACTATTGTTGTGTGAGTGTGTGATATGGGACTGTGTGGTGTGAGTGTGCTATATGGACTGTGTGTGTGTGTGAGTGTGGTATATGGGACTGTGTGGTGAGGTGTATATGTGAATGTGTCAGTGTGTATATGAGACTGTGAGTGTGAGCGTGTATATGGGACTGTTGTGTGTGGTGTTAATGGACTGTGTGTGTGTGACTGTGTGTGTGGTGTGATATATGGGACTGTGTGTGTGAGTGTGTATATGGGACTGTGTGTGTGGAGTGTGTATATACGGGATCTGTGTTGTGTGAGTGGTGTCAGTTATGGGACTGTGTGGGTGAGTGTGTGTTATGGGCTGTGTGTGGAAGTGTTATATGTAATGTGTCAGTGTGTATACGGACTGTGGTGTGTGATTAGCGTAGTGTTAGCTAGCTACATAGTTGTCTTAGTGGCTGTCTTTCGTGTATCCAGATATGTTGTGTCAAGTTTAGAAGTAATTATGAGAGGATTACCTAGTCCAGCTGACATTTCAAACAATCACAACCGCACGCCAACTGCTAGCTAGCCTACGTTCACCACCAGCCAGCAGTACGTATACTCTATTATAGTCCAATTACAGATTTTTGCACGTAAGGCTAACGATTCTTGAACATTTCGAACGGTATCCACTGTCATTGCCAATCTCTATTTGCATTAGCGTACTCTTTCTGTAGACCCTGGCAATCGGGTGATGTGTCTGTTCTATCCCTGCGTCGTCTGCGTGCGTCTGCAGCTAGTACCGTGCAGAACGCTACAACCGCGTTGCCGGCCGCACCCTGACTGGTTGGTCGCCAGCGCGCAGGCGACCCCCTCGCGTAGTCCGGTCTCCGGCAGCCATCTGGAACTGCCGATTGCGGGCCAATACAAGGCAGAGCTTCATCTCAGCCTGAATGTTCCCTCCAGTCCCTCGATTGACTTTGGCACTGAGTCGGAAAACATGGATTACCATGATAACACTGCTACATCCTTAAAGTTGCTCTCTCCGTCGTCGCCCACGTGGTTCTCGCACACCGAAAGCTTCTGGTCAGCGGGGTGGTGACTGGGATCCTCATCTCTGCAAGTGGACTCTCTCTTTCTTCACCACCCCGCAGCGCGGACCCAAAAACTTGTCTAATACAAGTGCCGTACCACAATTGCTGCACACTACTCCTGAATCCACTGCAGAGTACGTTACCATAGCCACGCAGACATTCCAATGCTGGAGACATCCTAATCATTATAGATCAGCCTAGCTCACTGGCGGACGAGGATTCGTAGGATGCTTGGCGGAGCTTCCTCATGATCAATTATGGGTTGGATATCAGGACGGATACTGAGTCATTGAGCGTTCCGCTTGGAGAGAGTTCATCTACGTCCGCAGATTGAGCCTTGACATCCGCTGGATCAAGTTCCCTTTCCTGGAGGAATGCTCGACCTCCTCACAGTTCGCTGGGTGACTTTTAACCTCTCCACGTCTTTTCCTTTGACGTAGTCATTACTCCTTGCTCGTGCCTAGGCCTCTCTATCTTCCACTCATCGTCAGCCTCGTTTTGACCTCTCCGCGACCAGCGCTCCTTCCTCAACCGGGTACGCCGATTCCCCGTAGAGTCTGCACAAAGGCGGCAATACCGCTTTACCTGCCCACTAACATTTAGCACTAGACTGCTGCTTCTTCGGCACTCCACTAGTTGTATGTGCGAGATCCCCTCCGGTAGATAGTCGTGCGCCCAGCGACGAGATTGTAGTCCTTTTCCGCGTAGTTGTGGGGTCCTTTGCAGTAGCATCTTCCATGTCACTGCCGACGAAGCACAGGTCCGCAAAAACTTGGTTGGACCACTGGCACTACGCTCGAATGGTATCGTCACACCACACAACACACACACACTATCAGCGATTCCCCCTGGTCCCACCCACCTCATCGCTTCCTTGTCGCCGGTATATCCACCGCGGTTTGGCAGGCTATCACGTGCGCTACTCAGTCTCGTTCACTCTTTTGCGGGATCTCCTAGGAGGCAGTCGACAACTCAATCTATGCATCTATCCTGACTGGCTCAAGCAGATGTGTTACTTGGCTCTCCAAGCCTACTGTCAGTCCTTGATATCGCTGGCCATGCTTAAGTCTTGCACGTGCTCATCCTGGCCGGGTCCTTGCTCTGGTGGACACTAGCTTGATCTATGGGATCTGTCCCGCTAGCTCTGCAGCGGTTGGGGCGGGTCCTGGATAGTCCCCCGGCAGCCATCCCTAGAGCTCACGAAGACCGCTGATGCTCTGAGCGCGACGGTCAGTTGCGAGCTAACCTTACCAGCTGAACCCTACAGACTGGGAAC
Source organism: Salvelinus sp. IW2-2015 (assembly GCF_002910315.2). NCBI lineage: Eukaryota > Metazoa > Chordata > Actinopteri > Salmoniformes > Salmonidae > Salvelinus > Salvelinus sp. IW2-2015. Next base: position 52,670 of record NW_019943284.1, on the reverse strand, counting down.
GCCAGAACCCTAACTATATACGCACACTCCCCAAGGGCGCATAAAACACCTACACCGTAACCTTAAACCCTAGGCCGGGACATTGAGGAGGAAGATGTTTCTAACCGGCCTCCGATACCGCATGGAGGCGGCACGGAGATGGCATATACATTCCTTTCACAACACCTAAGCTCCCCTTGTCCTTCGTCTACATTCGCTCCGGTGAGGCTCGTCACGGTCTCTGGAGACTGCTCAAAAACAGCGCTCAACACCTAACTCTAACCCCCTCTGCCCGCAACCCAGAGTGACCGTAGCAACATTCTGTTGCCCCACAACTAGCAATGCGCATATGAGATCGAAGATCGTGGGAAAGTAAGAGGGCAGAGCTAGAATGCTATAAAGCAGCCGGCTCATACGGAATACCCTAGCGGAGCTCAACACGACCCAGGCGTTTTAGAGGCAGGGCGGGTGGAGCTCATTTGCGAGGGCTATATGCCGACCACTCACGAGCTACGCACAAGAGTGACAGTCAGGTGCGCGAAGTTAATCAACAAGGGGAGATTGATTCAAGCGCGTAAACCCATGAATGGTCCTGAGTCTGAAATGACGGAATTGGCCGCCAGACGTCAGAACTGCACAGAACAGAAATGTACACTAAGAAAAGCCCTCCACACGAAGGCTATGTGGAGACTCTAGCGGATCGGCACCTCACGCAGCAATGCGGGCGAAAAGAGGCACCTAGTAAAGGCAAGAGTAATGCCCTTGGACAGCCAGATCCCCCTAGCTAGCAAGTCCATGCGTGCACGCGCGTAGGTTAAAGAGAAGCCAAATAGTCATATAGTGGACTGCAGTAGGATCCGCTGCTCCCGGCGACTGCGCCCTCCTCCTACCTCCCGCTCGTCTGCAATCATGACATTGAACCCGTTCCGGGATTAAGCAAGCACGCTGGCTTGGATTACCCCGATTGAGTGAATTGGGCCAAAGGATAAGTAAGCTTCCGGTGCGGAGGCGCAGTCGAGAGGAGACGCACGCGGTGGGGCCGCGGTATTGAGAGGGGGAGAGGATCGTAGCATGTAGTAGTCATGAACGTTACTGAGATGAATCTCAATGGAGGGAAATCATGAGAGATCGTTGAAATCAGGGGAACGTTTCACGGGTCTGATGTGTGAGAGATCACACCTTCAGAGTGAACACAGAGCTGCACAGAGGGTCGCACACACGAGCTATCGTATCAACGGGTAATGATTAAGAGACTAAGAAAGCGGATGATAGTAACAAGTCACGGGAGGGACTGCGAAGGATCTCCTACCAGACCCAAAGAACAACCTCACCGCGCACAAACGTTCTGGTCAGTAGCTAACTGTCCATTCGCTTTGCAGACGTTACGCTATCCGCTAGGCATCCGTTATTGCTGGAGAGAGGCCAGTACAAGGCAACCGAAGGCACGTCATGCCCATGATCACGATGCTGTCGCCGGCAGATGGAGGCCACGCAAGAATGAAGGACAGCTGGTTGGCGATGTACTGGAACTGCGGACCACGATCCACGGTAGGAGTTAGGAGAAACTGAGGCTCACTGCTGAGCAGGTATATGGAGGCGTCTCTGCACGTTGCCTGTGGTATTGACCGGTACTTTGCTGTTCGTCGAGATCTATCCCGTCGAGGCTTCTCGGTCGATCGTAATCATCAGAGTGCCGACAGACTTGAGAGGATGATGTAAGGCGTTAGTCAGTGGGGCCTCCGGAAGGGTCAAGGTAGGGTTAGCTGCTTTGGCAGTCTGTATGAACGGCGCGTCGGGTTCCGAGATGCACCATCTGCCTTGCAGCAACAGGAGTCACTCCGGGCTTAACCCGGTTAGAAGAACACGAGTATGGAGCCCGCCAAGCGCAGACCTTGGCCCAGGTAGGGGTTGTCACACTAACATACGGCACCTCTCGCTCTGCCTGTCTCGCAGACCATGATTCGTGGGCCATTCTACGGCACGGGTCACGTATACAGCCGTCGACGGCTGCTAATCCAGGTATGCCGCGCTCGGCTCATGGACGAGGCTGGCAACTATCCTGCTTGTAGGTAGAATGCCGCAGGATGCTACCGTCCTTCCCTGTACTTCAACGAAGCGCAGAGTCTGCTGTCCCGGTCCTGTCTGAAAAAACCGGTAGGCAGCTTCGATCACCCTAGGTCGTGATTCCGGATGGTACGAACTACAAGGACCCAGTTATTCTTTGAGCGTTCTTTGTGTCTTTCTCTCCACGTCCGTAGTGAGAGTGTCGCGTTCTGGGCAGATACCCTTGTGAAGAGCTCGGGGCCGGGTCCATCTTGGACAGATTTGCGCGCTGATGGGCCAGGAGGCTCTCGTAACCCTGCTTATCCGGGTCGTCCAGGAAGTGACCTTGGGCGCTTGTGCGATAGCTGCCAAATCAGGGAGGTTACAGGGTTTCAAGGACTGAGTACGACATGTCACTGAAGCCTCGGGCGCTTGGGCCGGCTCTGTGTCCACGGGAGGCGGTCCAGCTCTTAGAAGCTTACTAGTCTCTTCTAAGATAACTTAGAAACCGCTGGACTGCTGAAAAGACACCGGAGAGAGAGAACTGTGACGACTAAAGTATTTTACACGAACCGAACCTTACCATCCCACGAGGAGGCGGCACTAGTATTCATTAGACCAGCCAGAGAGCTTAACAGGTGCCTCTGGATTACGCCATCCAAATTGCGACGGATGCACACGCCAAATGTTTCCCTCTGAGAATCGTCTCCTGTACCAAACCTATCAGTGTTAAAGGAGGGCAGCCAATACGGCTAAACCGAAACTAGCCAAGACGCAAGCATCAGCCGTATACTAGTCATGCTTTGATCTTAGACCGTTGATACTGGTGACCGTAATAGAACAGGAGCGGAATGTTTCTCCATGCCTGCAAGAATCAGATTTTATGTCGGTAAGCGGAGAACGCCGCGGCAGTAACTGGGACAGCTGACACCGAAGCATCTCGGGGCCTCCCGAGGCCTCGGGTGATCATATCCGACGGATTTACACACGAACAGCTGCTGTCTGGACGTCGTCGAGTTGGGGCATGGGAGACGCCTATACGTTTGTGCGCGTGCAGTCACGGTGCGTATAGCGATGATTCAGCATCTATCGTTGGGCCCGCTTAACCCCGGACTAGGTCAGGAGCCCGGCCACTAAGCTCATACGATAAGAGCATATAGACACGATAGATGCTTGGGAGTTCGAGCTTCTAGAATTATGACGGCGAAAGTAACCAGGGACAATGGGCGCGCGTAGACGGGCGTAATTGATGACGCGCAGCGCCATTGGATAAAGCAGACGAGGGGGGGGCTGCTTAATACAGAAAACGATACGCCAGTTCGCGAGGCTAGGGGTGGGTCGTGCGAAGCGGGATGAGAATGTAGACCGGATCGCCGGGAGGCGGTCTGACCAAGGATCGCGCTGTGACCAGACCTGGTTACTCCGCTCGTCCTCACCTAGGGTTTTCCCGGGTAAAGTGTCAGCTGGCAGAGAGAGAGTCATCCGATGCACGTCGTGCGTAACAAGGCATGAGAACTCAGGAGCGCGACATCCACGGCCAGCAGGTACGGTGGAGACCGCCGTGACGCAGCCGATGAGGAGCACCTCGCCGATACTGCGGCTGACGTCGATGTTTGGGCAAAACAATCCGAGGTGTATGTCAGCCGTCTGAAGGAGGAACGTATTAGGCCGCAACAGTGTGAGATATGGAAGTGTTGGTGCAAAGACAGCGCTCTCACCGAGGAAACTAAATGATCGAGCCGGGCGAAGCTAGCGCGTCACGCAATAGCTGAACTCGTGATCGATCGGTATCCTCATTACGAGAAATACGCACCACGGACATTAGGCGCTCCTAATTGGGAAAGATCTCGCAAGATCGCAGAAGAAAGCGAATGTAAATCAGAGGCAAGGACTCATGTCATCCGCCTTGATTCCCTCCGTGAGAAGGGCCGCATCGGACACCAACTTCCCGAGTCCAGACTGTCCGTTAAAGGACAGTCCTCGCATGATATATAGGCGAGAGATCGTTCACCTACAGATAGGAGGCCTAAACGGTGGATTATCGGGCCGCAACATAGGGCAATTACATTAGACCGTTGAAGCGGACATAATCCGAATAGAAGGACCGTCAGGGTGAGCAGACCGACAGAGCTTCAGAGGTAGTTCCGTGCGAGGATGAAATAAAGCATTCATATTCCTGTCCCGACAACTGGGCGGCAGCCACTAACGAAATGGTCCTCCGGGATGAACTATCGAGACGACGCACGGCAAAAAGTGACGAGCGACCGGTCGGAGCGTCGAGTCTGAGTCTATACCTCCTACGATCATGTTGATCGATGAGCAGACTCCGAAGGAACCGGAAGTTTTCCGTAATCCACCGGCCAGAGAATCGTGCGCCACAGGTAATGGCCTTTACCTGGTGAGTACGGATTGTTGGGGCAGGAAGGCTCTCATTCCCAATAGCAGAGGTTATTAGCCCATCTTTAAGCCGCGGGCATGATACCACAGTATGCGGTCGCTCTCCTGCATGCTGCGTGGAAGATAATTAGCCACGAGCATAACATGGCCTACCCGGACATGGTGGAAACGTGAAACGCCCCGGCCCTTTAGACACGACACTAGTTGTAGTAGCCCAACAGGCGCGTGGTAACGGGAACGTACAGCTGAATGGCTATACATGTCATCTGCCATCTACTGCTAAGAGCCCAATAACTGCCAACGGGAAGACGGAGACACGCTGACAGCCGCTAGATTAGACATGTAGCAGCATGAATCAGGCGCAACGTCAGCCATATAACAACAACCACCATCAGGTGAAGCGAAGGCGCCCCGTACTGAGACATAGCGGGGACAATCCAACAGGGACTAAAATAAGAATGCATGCAAAACGTCGAGCCCTAATTGTCGCTGCCGGCTATTCCACCACAATAGGTGGGTTTTGGGTGACTGTGACACTACACTGCCCAGGTGCGGCCTGCCAAAAATCGTGACGGTCACACGACGCAGGGGCGGCGAGGACGACCGCGAAACGATATCATCCATTGTGTCTTTCCTCTCGAGAGTCCTAGAACGTTGGCGTGATCTGGAGCAAACACCTGTGTTCTCTGCCTGACTAACGATAAGGCGGTGACCTTCCTGTAGGTCATGAGCTACAGGCAGTGAACAGTTCGCAGAGACGACCCCTGTCACACAGGAGCGGCGCGGTCTAATCAGCGGCACTTGCATCATCTCCGCTGGATACTGTTAACTCGTGTGGGGCTGGGCTCTAGCGCCTGTGCATTAAACCCTTACAAACTCATCCAGGAACGC
>NW_019943284.1:43558-47335 GCF_002910315.2 Salvelinus sp. IW2-2015 | reverse complement strand
TATTTAGTGAGCCACCAATTGTGCCAGTTTCCCACTTAAAAATATGAGAGAGGCCTGTAATTCTCATCACTTCAACTATGACAGACAAAATGAGAAAAAATTCCTGAAAATCAATTGTAGGATTTTTAATGAATTTATTTGCAAATTATGTTGGAAAATAAGTATTTGATCACCTACAAACAAGCAAGATTTCTGCTCTCACAGACCTGTAACTTCTTCTTTAAGAGGCTCCTCTGTCCTCCACTCGTTACCTGTATTAATGGCACCTGTTTGAACTTGTTATCAGTATAAAAGACACCTGTCCACAACCTCAAACAGTCACACTCAAACCACTATGGCAAGACCAAAGAGCTGTCAAAGGACACCAGAAACAAAATTGTAGACCTGCACCAGGCTGGGAAGACTGAATCTGCAATAGGTAAGCAGCTTGGTTTGAAGAAAATCAACTGTGGGAGCAATTATTAGGAAATGGAAGACATACAACCACTGATAATCTCCCTCAATCTGGGGCTCCACGCAAGATCTCACCCGTGGGTCAAAATGATCACAAGAACGGCAAAAATCCCAGACACCACGGGGGACTAGTGAATGACCTGCGAGAGCTGGGACCAAAGTAACAAAGCTACCAATCAGTAACACACTACGCCGCCAGGGACTCAAATCCTGCAGTGCCAGACGTGTCCCCCTGCTTAAGCCAGTACATGTCAGGCCCGTCTGAAGTTTGCTAGAGAGCATTTGGATGATCCAGAAGAAGATTGGGAGAATGTCATATGTTCAGATGAAACCAAAATATAACTTTTTGTAAAAAACTCAACTCGTCGTGTTTGGAGGACAAAGAATGCTGAGTTGCATCCAAAGAACCCATACCTACTGTGAAGCATGGGGGTGGAACATCATGCTTTGGGGCTGTTTCTCTGCAAAGGGACCAGGATGACTGATCCGTGTAAAGGAAAGAATGAATGGGGCCATGTATCGTGAGATTTTGAGTGAACCTCCTCCATCAGCAAGGGCATTGAAGATGAAACGTGGCTGGGTCTTTCAGCATGACAATGATCCCAAACACACCGCCCGGGCAACGAAGGAGTGGCTTCGTAAGAAGCATTTCAAGGTCCTGGAGTGGCCTAGCCAGTCTCCAGATCTCAACCCCATAGAAAATCTTGGAGGAGTTGAAAGTCTGTGTTGCCCAGCAACAGCCCCAAAACATTGCCAAAATACCAGCAACAGTGTGTGAAACCTTGTGAGACTTACAGAAAACGTTTGACCTCTGTCATTGCCAACAAAGGGTATACGACAAAGTATTGAGATAAACTTTTGTTATTGACCAAATACTTATAATTTGCAAATAAATTCATAAAAAATCATACAATGTGATTTTCTGGATAATTTTTCTCATTTTGTCTGTCATGGTTGAAGTGTACCTATGATGAAAATTACAGGCCTCTCTCATCTTTTTAAGTGGGAGAACTTGCACAATTGGTGGCTGACTAAATACTTTTTTGCCCCACTGTATATATTATTATTTATTTCACCTTTATTTAACCAGGTAGGCCAGTTGAGAACAAGTTCTCATTTACAACTGCGACCTGGCCAAGACAAAGCAAAGCAGTGGGACAAAAACAACAACACAGAGTTACACATGGGATAAATGGGATACATGGGATAAACAAGCTTAAAGATAGTGAGGGAGATATAAGTCTCCAACTTCAGTGATTTTTGAAATTCGTTCCAGTCATTAGCAGCAGAGAACTGGAAGGAAAGGCGACCAAAGGAGGTGTTGGCTTTGGGGATGACTAGTGAAATATACCTGCTGGAGCGCGTCCTACGGCTTGGTTTTGCTAAGGTCACCAGTGAGCTGAGATAAGGCGGAGCTGTACCTAGCAAAGACTTATAGATGACCTGGAGCCAGTGGGTTTGCTGACGAATATGCAGTGAGGACCAGCCAACGAGAGCATACAGGTCACAGTGGTGGGTAGTATATGGGGCTTTGGTGACAAAACGGATGGCACTGTGATAGACTGCATCCAATTTGCTGAGTAGAGTGTTAGAGGCTAATTTGTAAATGACATCGCCGAAGTCYAGGATCGGTAGGATAGTCAGTTTTACGAGGGTAAGTTTGGCAGCATGCGTGAAGGAGGCTTTGTTGCGAAAGGAGTGTTGTATGGCGTTGAAGCTCATTTGGAGGTTTGTAAACACAGTGTCCAAAGAAGGGCCAGTTGTATACAGAATGGTGTCATCTGCGTAGAGGTGGATCAAAGAATCACACGCAGCAAGAGCGACATCATTGATATATACAGAGAAAAGAGTCAGCCTGAGAATTGAACCCTGTGGCACCCCCATAGAGACTGCCAGAGGTCCGGTAAAAAAGCCCTCCGATTTGACACACTGAACTCTATCTGAGAAGTAGGTAGTGAACCAGGCAAGGCAGTCTGAGTCTGCCGATAAGAATACGATGCTTTGGCCAGGTCGATGAAGACAGCTGCATAGTACTGTATTTTATCGATGGCGGTTATGATATCGTTTAGTACCTTGAGCGTGGCTGAGGTGCACCCATGACCAGCTCGGAAACCAGATTACATAGCGGAGAAGGTACGGTGAGATTCGAAACAGTCGGTGATCTGTTTGTTCACTTGGCTTTCGAAGACTTTTGAAAGGCAGGGCAGGATAGATATAGGTCTGTAACAGTTTGGGTCTAGAGTGTCTCCCCCTTTGAAGAGGGGGATGACCGCGGCCGCTTTCCAATCTTTAGGAATCTAGGAATCTCAGACGATACGAAAGAGAGGTTTAACATACTAGTAATAGGGGTTACAACAAAGGCGGTGGATCATTTTAGGAAGAGAGGGTTCAGATTGTCTAGCCGAGCTGATTTGTGGGGATCCAGCTTTTGCAGCTCTTTCAGAACATCAGCTATCTGGATTTGGGTGAAGGAGAAGCTGGGGGCTTGGGCCAGTTTGCTGCGGGGGGTGCAGAGCTTTTGGCCGGGGTTGGGGTAGCCAGGTGGAAAGCATGGCCAGCGTAGAGAAATGCTTATTGAAATCTCGATTATCGTGGATTTATCAGTGGTGACGTGTTTCCTAGTCTCAGTGCAGTGGGCAGCTGGGAGGAGGTACTCTTATTCCTCCATGGACTTTACAACGTCCCAAAGCTTTTTGGAATTAATGCTGCAGGATGCAAATTTCTGTTTGAAAAAGCTGCCTTTGCTTTCCTAACTGACTGTGTGTATTGGTTCCTGAACTTGCCTGAAAAGTTGCATATCGCGTGACTATTCGATGCTAGTGCAGTATGGCCACAGGGTGTTTTTGTGCTGGTCAAGGGCAGTCAGGTCTGAGTGAACCAAGGGCTAATATCTGTTATTAGTTCTTAATTTTTTGAAAGGGGAATGGTTTTTAAGATGGTATGGAAAGCAACTTTTAAAGAACCACAGGCATCCTCTACTGACGGGATCAGGTCAATATCCTTCCAGGATACACGGAACAGGTCGATTAGAAAGCCTGCTCTCAGAAGTGTTTTAGGGAGCATTTGACAGTGATGAGGGGTGATCTTTTTGACCACAGGACCCATAACGGACGCAGGCAATGAGGCAGTGATCGCTGAGATGCTGGTTGAAACCAGCAGAGGTTCATTTAGAGGGCAAGTGGGCAGGATGATATCTATGAGGGTGTCCATGTTTACGGATTTGGGGTTGTACCTGGTAGGTTCTTTGATAATTTGTGTGAGATTGAGGGCATCTAGATTGTAGGACGTCCGGGGTGTCAAGCATATCCCAATTTAGGTCACCAG
>NW_019943284.1:13933-38759 GCF_002910315.2 Salvelinus sp. IW2-2015 | reverse complement strand
CGGGGTTGGGGTAGCCAGGTGGAAAGCATGGCCAGCCGTAGAGAAATGCTTATTGAAATTCTCGATTATCGTGGATTTATCAGTGGTGACAGTGTTTCCTAGTCTCAGTGCAGTGGGCAGCTGGGAGGAGGTACTCTTATTCTCCATGGACTTTACAACGTCCCAAAGCTTTTTGGAATTAATGCTGCAGGATGCAAATTTCTGTTTGAAAAAGCTYGCCTTTGCTTTCCTAACTGACTGTGTGTATTGGTTCCTGACTTGCCTGAAAAGTTGCATATCGCGTGGACTATTCGATGCTAGTGCAGTATGCCACAGGGTGTTTTTGTGCTGGTCAAGGGCAGTCAGGTCTGGAGTGAACCAAGGGCTATATCTGTTATTAGTTCTTAATTTTTTGAAAGGGGAATGGTTATTTAAGATGGTATGGAAAGCACTTTTAAAGAACAACCAGGCATCCTCTACTGACGGGATCAGGTCAATATCCTTCCAGGATACACGGAACAGGTCGATTAGAAAGCCTGCTCTCAGAAGTGTTTTAGGGAGCATTTGACAGTGATGAGGGGTGATCGTTTGACCACAGACCCATAACGGACGCAGGCAATGAGGCAGTGATCGCTGAGATGCTGGTTGAAAACAGCAGAGGTTCATTTAGAGGGCAAGTGGGCAGGATGATATCTATGAGGGTGTCCATGTTTACGGATTTGGGGTTGTACCTGGTAGGTTCTTTGATAATTTGTGTGAGATTGAGGGCATCTAGCTTAGATTGTAGGACGTCCGGGGTGTTAAGCATATCCCAATTTAGGTCACCTAGCAGTACAAACTCTGACGATAGATGGGGAGGGTAATCAATTCACATATGGTGTCCAGGGCACAGCTGGGAGCTGAGGGGGGTTTATAACAAGCGGGAACAGTGAGGGACTTATTTCTGGAGAGATGGATCTTTAATTAAAAATAGAAGCTCGAACTGTTTGGGCATATACCTGAATAGTGTAACAGAACTCTGCAGGCTATCTCTACCATGGATTGCAATTCCGCCCCGTTTAGCAGTTCTGTCTTGCCGGAAAATGTTGTAATTGGGGATGGAAATTTCAGAATTTTTGGTGGCCTTCCTAAACCAGGATTCAGACACTGCAAGGACATCAGGGTTGGCGGAGTGTGCTAAAGCAGTGAATAAAGCAAACTTAGGGAGGAGGCTTCTGATGTTAACATGCATAAACCCAAGGCTTTTACGGTTGCAGCAGTCAACAAATGAGAGCACCTGGGGACACACAGGGCCTGGGTTAACCTCTACATCACCAGAGGAACAGAGGGCTAGTAGGATGAGGGTACGGCTAAAGGCTAAAAGAACTGGTCGTCTAGTGCTTTGGTAACAGAGAATAAAAGGAGCAGATTTCTGGGCGTGGTAGGATAGATTCYGGGCATAGTGTACAGACAAGGGTATGGTAGGGTGCGAGTACAGTGGGGGTAAACCTAGGCATTGAGTGCCGATGAGAGAGGTTGCATCTCTGGAGGCGCCAGTTAAGCTAGGTGCGGTCTCCGCATGTGTGGGGGGTGGGACAAGGGGGGTTATCTGAAGCATGTTGAGCAGGACTAGGGGCTCTGGAGTAAAATAAAGCAATGAGAGCTGCCCTAAACAACAGTATACAAGGCATATTGACATTAACTTCTTATGGCTGCAGGGGCAGTATTGATTAGCTTGGATGAAAGGTGCACAGGGGTGCCCAGAGTAAACGGCCTGCTCCTCAGTCATAGTTGCTAATATATGCATATRATTATTAGTATTGGATAGATAACACTCCGACGTTTCTAAAACTGTTTGAATTATGTCTGTGAGTATAACAGAACTCATATGGCAGGCAAAACCCTGAGAAGTTCCACTTCCTGTTTGGAATTTTTCTGAGGCTGGTAGTTTTTCAACCAAGCTCTCATTGAAATTACAGCGAGATATGGATGAGTTTTCACTTCCTACGGCTTCCACTAGATGTCAACAGTCAATAGAACTTTGTCTGATGACTCTGCTGTGAAGGGGGGCCGAAGGAGACAGAAATGAGTAACCAAAGCCATGAGGTGACCACGCGCGTTCACGTGGGAGGCAGCTCCGTTCCATCGCTCAACTGAAGTCAATGTAATTCTCCGGTTGGAACGTTATTCAAGATGTATGTTAACAAAATTACGTAAGATTCATGATTCAAATACATCGTTTGACTGTTTCTACTGACTGTTACGGGACATTTGGACATTCGTCACTGGTAATGTGGACGCGCTTTGGTGACTTTGGAATTGTTTACCAACGACGCGCTAAGCCAAAGTAACTAATTGTACATAAATAACGGACATTATCGAACAAATCAAGCATTTATTGTGGACCTGTGATTCCTAGGACTGCCATTCTGATGAAAGTTCATAAAGGTAAGAAACATTTATCAATGGTATTTTCTGTTTCTTGTTGATTTCAAACATGGCGGCTAGAGTTTGGACTCTGTCTGAGCGCCGTCTAGATTATTGCACTGGTTTGCTTTTTCCGCGTAATGTTTTTGAAAATCTGACACAGCGGTTGCATTTAAGGAGAGGTATATCTATAATTCCATGTGTATAACTTGTATTATCATCTACATTTATGATGAGTATTTCTGTTGAAATGATGTGGCTTATGGCACTAATCACTGGATGTTTTTGGAATAGTGATGGTACCGGCCAATGTAAACTCAGATTATGGGTGTTGTAGTATAAAGTATGAACAAAACATGCATGTTATTGTGTAAATGAAGTCTTTATGCGTGTCATCTGATGAAGATCATCAAAGGTTAGCTGTGATAATTTGATCTCCTATTGTGCTATTTTGTGGCTCCTCTCTTTAGCTGGTGAAAAATGGCTGAATTTTTCGTTATGTTCGGTAAGTTAGTGGTGACCTACATAATCTGTTTGTAGTGCTTTTGCCGAAAACCTATTTGAAATCGACACTTTGTCGTGACTTACACAACAAGATTTACCTTTAAAATTGGTATAAGACACAATGTATATTTGAGGAATTTTAATTATGGAGACTTCTGTTGTTTGAATGTGGCGCCCTGCACTTTCACTGGCTGTTCGTCATATCGATCCCGTTACCGGGATTGAAGCATATGCAAGTTTAAAGAGAGGTAAAGGCAATCACGGTGTTGATGAGGAGAGGCTAAGACAACGGCGAGACAACAACGGTAAATTGGCGATAAATGGCTAGGGAGGGTCAGGTTAGCTACACACAGGGCCTGAGTTCAAGGCTGGGGGCTGACAGATAAACAAAATGATTCAAAAGTACCGTGTTAATGAAAACAGTCAAGCAGGCATCAGCTGGTTGTAGCCGAGATGATCATTAGGCGTCCAGTGAGCAGCAATAGATGAAACGGGAACAGTTTGGTAGTCGATACTACGCTAGGTGAGCGGAGACCGACAGTGTTCAGGAAGCTAGCGGGCGGGCTAGCAGTGGATCTTCACCACATCCACGACGCAGAGGCTGGTGAGAGCACATCGGCCGAAATTACGTCAGCAGATCAGCACCACGTCTGATGATCGGGCGGGGGCGCTCGTGGTCGACAAAGGGTTCCAGACCAAATTGGCAAGAGAGATAATTGTAGTTGGCTATACTTTGTTGCTAGACGAGAGATGGGTCCCGAGCTCGAGGCCTTAGCTCGAGGCTAAACTGGTTCCATGTTTCTGGGAGCGTTGTATGTGTGTGTATATGTTGTCTGAGTGTGTATATGGGACTTGTGTTGTGAGGTGGTGTATATGGACTGTGATGTGTCACTACAAGTGAAAGTGTGGTCGGTTTATGGCCTCTCCCCTCCGTCCAGTGATTTGTTGACATAAGACAGCTGTATAATCAGTCGCCTCACAGCAGTCCTTCATCATACACCCCTCCTACTGCCAATCACTCTGCATTGGTGTTCCTTAGACCTTCATTTTAAATGTCAAATTATCCTGTGTTGTGTGCTGTGTGTGTTGTGTGTGCTGTGTGTGTTGTGTGTGTGTGTGTGTGTGTAGTTGTGTATGTGTGTGTGTGTGTGTGTGTGTGGTGTGTTGTGTGTGTGTGTGTGTGTGTGTGTGTGATGTGTGTGTGTTCTGAGAGAAGTACACCTGAGATGCATCCTACCCCAGAGTTATTGCTGAGACTTGAGGCTGCGATGATTAATCGAGTCAATTACAATTTTCATTTATGGAGCCCTTTTTTACATCAGCAGATGTCACAAAGTGCTTATACAGAAACCCAGCCTAAAACCCCAAAGAGCAAGCAATGCAGATGTAGAAGCACAGTGGCTACTGTACGATGACGTCCTCCTTTCCTCTCCTCTCCTCTCCTGGCCTCCAATTTCATAGAAAACCCAATTTCCCCACTTTTTTCAAAAAAGACAGCACTGCTTGCTACCAGGGTTGGGGAGTAATCTGTTTAAATAATGTTTTAATGAGTTAAATTACCAGCTAAAATATTGTAATCAGATTACAGATGCTTTTGAAGAAGTAGATGATTACTGCTAAGATAACTTGTATATTCAGATAAGATGTTTGCGAATAAAGGACTTTGTGGAAATAATCCTCAAAAGTTGTTAAATCCACAAAGTCCACAAAGTCATTCCACAAAAGCACCACAAACGATTAATTTAGGATTACTTAAAAAAAACGGCCAAGTTTCAGTTGTTCCACGTCCGTCTGACCACAAGACAGAGACCACTAGGACGACACACCAAATGTATTTGATCCTTTTTGTCTTCTTCTAATGCTTCATAAGGGGGAGGTAGCTGAAAGCAATCAGYTTACGTTACTGTGTTTGGGTAATCCAAAAGCTACGTTACTGATTACAATTTTGGACAGGTAACTAGAAACTCTAACGGATTACATTTACAAAGTAACCTACCCGACCCTGCTTGCTTCTGCTAAGCAACAAATAACAATATAAGGACTCCTGAAACACCTTAAGGAGGTCCCTCCCAGAAAATGTTTATATGATTCAGCAGGAAGCTTGTCAATTCCTGGCACACGGGCTGGAGAGTGAATAAGCCCCAGAGTATTGTCCAGCCCTGTAAGTTACACTACCAGGCTGTGTGTGAAGAAACAATAGCGATGAATAACATCCTAATGAGGAGCCAGTGTTTCCTCCATTAGTGCTTTATTAGACACTGTGGAGTAGAGGGGCTGTAGCTCAGTGTGTGGGGTCACTGAGACACCCAGTAAAACACAATGAGACTAATTTGGCGTACACAGCAAGTAAGTGGAGGATAGAGAGAGAGAGAGAGAGAGAGTGATCAAGATAAAGAGAGAAACAGAGAGAGAGAAAGAGAAAGAAAGAAGGAGATAGTCTGGACTCACTTGCTGCAATGATGTTATCCCTACCAAGGATGTCTTAAACAGATACATCCCTTTTAACAATAGCCATTTCAACATACAACCTGATACCCATTTAATCACTCTCACCAGCAGGCTTTTATATGCAAACCACACGCTGGCCAGCATATACATGACTGCAGTAAGTGAGTGGCCACCTCTGGCTCTCTTCTCTTCTCTTTAGAGAGGAATAATAAAGGTGTGGAGCAAGACAACAGACAGCTCTTATATCACACTAGGCAGGGAAAGGGACTCAGCATGCCTGAGGGGTAGAGGCAGAGGAGAGGAGGGGGGGGGTAGAGGAGAGGAAGAGGAGAGGCAGGAGGAGTAGGAGAGGAAGAGGAGAGGGAGGAGAGGAGAGAAGGAGAGGAGAGAGAGGAGAGCGAGAGGAAGGAAGAGGAGGAGGATGCGATGGAAGAACATGATGAATGGGGAGTGTTGCAGGCTGTATAGGTAAGAGAGGGGGATTTGTGATAGCCTTCAAGAACCACCGATCCTTTTGTCTTCTGGCTACACACACACACACACACACACACACACAACACACACACACCCACAACACCACCACACACACACACACACCACACACCAACCACACACCACACCACCACACACACACACAAAACCAAAAACCAAACCCAAACCCCCACACCACACACACACACACACACACTGGCGTAAGGATAGTTGTTCAGACATAGGGTGTGTTTGTAAATTCACTTTGGAGTGCCAGAGTGCGCTCTGGGCGTTCATAAATTCAGAGCATTGTCAGATTGTCAGAGTGTTTTGCTTTTGGAGCGTTTGGAGCGCACACTGGACTCTGGCCGAGAGTAGAGTTGATCCGAGCGTTCTGACCTAACAACAGCACCCAAGCTAACTGGCTAACATTGGCTAGCTACTTCCAGACACAAATGAGAGAACACCTCACTCTTACCGTTTTACTGCACTAGCAGAGCTGGTTAGGCTGTTTTCATATTATCCAGAGCGGTGGTGACTGTAACTGCTACTGGCAACAATTTAATTACGTTTTTGCCAATGCTTACTGACACCGGCCTTATTCAGCGGGTGTTGAGCATTTGTAAATTCATTAGTTTTTCTATGAACACATCCATAATTTACGCAGTTGTTGCTCTTTCTCTCCAGAACTGTGTTTGTGTTGTGGATTTAACAACTTTTGAGAATTATTTCCACAAAGTCATCCGTTCTCTCTATCTCTTTCTCTCTCCCTATTTTTCTCTATCTCTTTCTCTCATGCCAAAAGGCAGGACCAGATACTCGTAGTGGCCGCTGGCCATGTTGAAGGCGGTCTTCCACTTGTTCCCCTCTTGTATCCGCACCAGGTGGTAGGTGTTCTGTAGATCCAGCTTGGAGAACACAGTGGCCCCCTGGAGTGGCTCGAAGGCCGAGGAGATGAGTAGTAGCGGGTAACGGTTCTTCACCGTGATGTCATTGAGTCTCCGGTAGTCAATGCACGGGCGCAGGGTCTTGTCCTTTTTCTCCACTAAGAAGAACCCTACGCCGGCGGGAGAGGAATAGGGATGGATAAATCCTGTTGCTAGGGAGTCCCCAATGTAGGTCTCCATAGCCTTGGTCTCTGGTCTCGACAGAGAGCGCAGACGTCCCTGAGGGCGGCGTGGTGATCGGGAGAAGGTCAATCCCACAGTCATAGAGTCGGTGCGGCGGAAACGAAGTGGCCCGGGCATTGCTGAACACCTCCCGGAGGTCCTGGTACTCCGTGGGGATGGCAGAGAGGTCCGGGGCACCTTCAGAGCCCCCAGGAAGACATCCCGGGGCAGGTTGCGCTGACATCAGACAATGGTCGTGGCAGAACGGACTCCAGCCCATGATAGCACCCATAGAACAGTTGATGATGGCATTGTGTCGCCAGAGCCAGGAGAATCCCAAAACAAAGGGAATCTGAGGAGACTTGATGAGCAGAAATGGAATAGTCTCGCTGTGATTGCCTGACACCCGTAGGTGGATGGCAGTGGTATTATGAGTGACCCGGCCTATAGAGCGACTGCGCTCTAACATGAGTGGGGATGTTCAGCTTAGAAGCCAGGGTAGCGTCCAAAAAGCTCTTATCGGCCCCAGAGTCAATGAGGACCTGGAGAGGTTTAGCCTGGTTTCCCCACAGCAGAATGGCATGAAAAGGGGTGCGAGCAAGGGAAGCAGAAAAGTTATCAATATGGCCCACCAGATTACTCGCTCCTACTGGTGAACCTGTTTATTTTTAAAGGACAAGAGGACACCAAATGACCAAGAGTCCTGCAATACAGACAGTTCTTTATACACATATACACACACATGCTCAAGCACAATGTTGAGAGCGTAGAGATCCTATTAAATTACTGAAAGGGCCATGTCATAAACTCTAAAAATTCCAACTAAAATGGGAGCCATATTGGTAAAATAATCCAAATGAGTCTAATTGGAATTAATGGCAGTAGAGGCATAATCTTGATAATCTTGAYCATGAAAATAAAAGTAAGGCATGTGATATCTGAAAACGTGTAACTGAATTATTGATAACGCAAAATATTGTCATGTAAAATGGCGCCGGAGAAGAAGGCAGACGTTTTACGTGTCTCCAACCGATTGTGTTTTTGRTTCTTTATATTCTTTGTTTGTAACTTGTTTTGTAACTTATTTTGTACATAATGTTGCTGCTACCATCTCTTATGACCGAAAAGAACATCTGGACATCAGGACTGTGATTACTCACCACAGACTGGCAGAATATTTTTTTTTCTTTAACGAGTCTGACGGGCAGACGTGAACGATATACTGCTTTCTCGGAAACAGGCCCAGATCCCTGTGATTTGCGTGAAGAGGAGGCGGAGAAAAATGGTCCGAAGGGCGGGCTGCCTTCTGAGAATTCGTAGGTGATTGAATAAACCCCCACTTTCTCCATTCTGCTAGCAAACGTGCAATCTTTGGACAGAAAAATAGATTACCTACGCGGAAGATAAAACAATCAACGGGACATTCAAAACTGTAATATCTTATGCTTCCCGGAGACGTGGCTGAATGACGACACTATCAACATACAGCTGGCTGGTTATACACTTCACCGGCAGGATATAACAGCGGCGTCTGGAAAGACAAGGGGGGTGGTCTATGTATTTTTGTAAATAACAGCTGGTGCACGATATCTAAGGAAGTATCAAGGTTTTGCTCGTAGCTTTTTAGATACCACCACAGTCAGAGGCTGGCAATAAGACAGCATTGAATGAGCTGTATAAAAATAAATCAATTTTACCAAATTTCTATCTGCATGTTAAATGTGCAACCAGAGGATTTAAAAACTCTGGATATAAATATGCACATTTTCGAACAAAACATACATGTATTGTGTAACATGATGTCCGATGAGTGTCATCTGATGAAGATCATCAAAGGTTAGTGATTCATTTTATCTCTATTTCTGCTTTTTGTGACTCCTATCTTTGGCTGGGAAAATGGRTGTGTTTTTCTGTGGCTATGTACTGATCTAACATAATCGTTTGGTGTGCTTTCGCCGTAAATTCTTTTTGAAATCAGACATGTTGGCTGGATTCACAACATGTGTAGCTTTAATTTGGTGTCTTTCATGTGTGATTTCATCAAAGTGTTCTTGGGCACAGGCACTATGATTGTCTGCTTAAAATTTTTTTGTATTACAGACTCAGACGGAGAGGTTTTTATAGTAATTTATTTTAATTTGGCGCGCTGCATTTTTACTGGCTTTTGGCCAAGTGGGACGTTAGCGTCCCACATACCCTAGAGAGGTTAAACAGGCAAAGCTTCAATACAGGACTAAGATCGAATCATACTACATGGGCTCTGACGCACGTCAGATGTGGTAGGGCTTGCAAACCATTACAGACTACAAAGGGAAGCACAGCCGAGACCTGCCCAGTGATACGAGCCTACCAGACGAGCTAAACTACTTCTATGTTCGCTCGATGCAAATAACACTTTTTGAAGACTGTGTGAGCACGCTCTCCACAGCCAATGTGAGTAAGACCTTTAAACAGGTCAACATTCACAAAGATTACCAGGACGTGTACTGCAAGCATGCACTGACCAACTGGCAAGTGTCTTCACTGACATTTTCAACCTCTCCGTCTGAGTCTGTAATACAAACATTTTTTAAGCAGACAATCATAGTGCCTGTGCCCAAGAACACTAAGGAAACCTGCCTAAAGAACTACCGACTCGTAGCACTCACGTCTGTAGCCATGAAGTGCTTCGAAAGGCTGGTCATGGCTTACATAAACACCATTATCCCAGAAACCTTAGACCAACTCCAATTTGCCTACCGCCCCAACAGATCCACAGATGATGCAATCTCTATTGCACTCCACACTGCCCTTTCCCACCTGGACAAACGGAACACTTATGTGAGAATGCTATTCATTGACTACAGCTCAGCGTTCAACCCCATTGTGCCCTAAAATCTCCTAAATAAGCTAAGGACCCTGGGACTAAACACCTCCCTCTGCAACTGGATCCTGGACTTCCTGACGGGCCGCCCCCAGGTGGTAAGGGTAGGTAACAACACATTCGCTACGCTGATCCTCAACACAGTTGCCTGTCAGGGGTGCATGCTCAGTCCCCTCCTGTACTCCATGTTCACTTATGACTGCACGGCCAGGCACAACTCCAACACCATCATTAAGTTTGCCGATGACACAACAGTGGCCTGATCACCGACAACGACGAGACAGCCTATAGGGAGGAGGTCAGAGACCTGGCCTTGTGGTGCCAGGACAACAACCTCTCCCTCAACGTGATCAAGACAAAGGATATGATTGTGGACTACAGGAAAAAGAGGACCGAGCACGCCCCCATTCTCATCYACGGGGCTGCAGTGGAGCAGGTTGAGAGCCTTGGTGTCCACATCACCAACAAACTAACATGGTCCAAGCACACCAAGACAGTCGTAAAGAGGGCACGACAAAACCTTTTCCKCCTCAGGAGACTGAAAAGATTTGGCATGGGTCCTCAAATCCTCAAAAGTTTCTACAGCTGCACCATCGAGAGCTTCCTGACTGGTTGCATCACTGCCTGTTATGGCAACTGCTCGGCCTCCATCCACAAGACCCTACAGAGGGTAGTGTGAACAGCCCAGTACATTACTGGGGCCAAGCTTCCTGCCATCCAGGACCTCTATACCAGGCAGTGTCAGAGGAAGGCCCTAAAAATTGTCAAAGGACTCCATCCACCCTAGTCATGACTGTTTCTCTCTGCTATCCGCACGCGCAACGTTACCGGCAGCTTGCCAAGTCTAGGGTCGCAAAGGTAGGCTTCCTGAAAACGGCTTCTACCCCAACAGCCATAATGACTCCCTGAACACCTAATCAAATGGCGCTACCCAGTGACTCATTTGTCATCTGGCCTCGCCCCCCCCCCTTTTACACCACTTTTGCTCTCTGTTGTTATCGTCTATGCATAATCACTTTAATAACTCTACCTTCATGTACATATTACCTCAACTAACCGGTGCCCCCGCACATTGACTTTGTACCGGTACCCTCCTGTATATAGTCTCGCTATTGTGATTTTACTGCTGCTCTTTAATAACTTGTTACTTTTATTTCTTATTCTTATAGTATTTTTTAAACTGCATTGTTGGTTTGGGGCTCGTAAGTAAGCATTTCACTGTAAGGCCTACAGCTGTTGTATTCGGCGCATGTGACTAATAKCATCTTATTTGATTTGATTTCTAATTATCAATATACACTGAACAAAAATGTAAACTCAACATGCAACAATTCATAAGATTTTACTGAGTTACAGTTCGTATAAAGATATCAGCCAATTTAAATTAATTAATTAGGCCTTAATCTATGGATTTCACATGACTGGGAATACAGATATGCATCTATTGGTCACAGATATCTTTAAAAAAAGGTAGAAGGTGGATCAGAAGACCAGTCACTATCTAGTGTGTCCACCACTTGCCTCATGCAGCACCAAACTTCTCCTTTGTATAGAGTTGATTAGGCTGTTGATTGTGGCCTGTGGAATGTTGTCCCACATGTCTGGCCATAGAAGAACAGGGAAATGTTCAGCTTCCAGGAAATGTGTACAGATCCTTGCGACATGGGGCCGCAAACATGAGGTGATAGAGGAGAATGAATTGCACGACAATGGGCCTCAGGATCTTGTCACGGTATCTCTGTGCATTAAAATTGCCGTCGATAAAATGTAATTGTGTTCGTTGTCCTTAGCTTATGCCTACCCATACCATAACCCCACCGCCACCATGGGGCACTCTGTTCCCAACGTTGACATCAGCAAACCGTTCGTCCCCACGACGCCACACACTCTGTCTGCCATGTGCCCAGTACAGTTGAAACCGGGATTCATCCATGTAGAGCACACTTCTCCAGCGTGCCAGTGGCTATCAAAGATGAGAATTTGCCAACCTGGTCAGTCTATGTCATGGAAAGAGCAGGTGTTCCTAATGTTTTGTACACTCAGTGAAAAGTGTGTTCGGAAAGTATTCAGACCCCTTGACTTTTTCCACGTTTTATTATTTTTCAGCCTTATTCTAAAATGTATTAGATAGTTTTTTCACTCATCAATCTACACACAATACCACATAATGACAAAGAATAGACCGTTTTTTAAAACATTTTTGTAAAAAAAATCAAAATTTWAACGGAAATATTATATTGACATAAGTATTCAGACCCTTTACTCAGTAATTTGTTGAAGCACCTTTGTTAGCGATTATAGTCTCGAGCCTTCTTGGGTATGACGCTACAAGCTTGGCACACCTGTATTTGGGAAGATTCTCCCATTCTTCTCTGCAGATCCTCTCAAGTTCTGTCAGGTTAGATGGGGAGCGTCACTGCACAGCTATTTTCAAGTCTCTCAAGAGATGTTAGATCAGGCCCAGGCTCTGGCTGTGCCACTCAAGGACATTCAGATACTTGTCCCGAAGCCACTCCTGCATTGTCTTGGCTGTGTGCTTAGGTTTGTTGTCCTGTTGAAAGGTGAACCTTCGCCCCAGTCTGAGGTCCTGAGTGCTCTAGTCTCCCATTCCATGTCTCTGAAAAACATCCTCACAGCATGATGCTACCACCACCATGCTTCACCGTAGGGACGGTGCCAGGTTTCCTCCAGACATGATGCTTGGCATTCAGGCCAAAGAGTTCAATCTTGGTTTCYTCAGACCAGAGAATCTTGTTTCTCATGGTCTAAATCCTTTAGGTGCCTTTTGGCAAACTCCAAGCTGGCTGTCATACKTATGTAAATAAGGTATTTGTGTTTTTTTGTGTTAATAAATTTGAAAAAATGTCTGAACCTGTTTTCGCTTTGTCATTATGGGGTATTGGATGTAGATTGATGATGAAACATTTTTCTTTAATACATTTTAGAACAAGGCTGTAACGTAACAAAACTTGGAAAAGGAAGGGGTCTGAATACTTTCCGAATGCTCTGTATATGTGTCTATATTTATTTTCCTGACTCTGACATTGCTCGTTCTGGTGTTTCTTAATTTCTTTGTTTTTATTTTTGGGATTTGTGTGTATTGTTTTGTATTCTTAGGTACACATTACTGTTGGAGAAACATAAGCATTACCTGCAATAACATCTGCAAAGTAAGTATATGCAACCAATACAATTTAATTTGATTTGACCAACTCCCTGACCAAAATGGCTGATCTTTATCCCATCATAAGGTTCATGTCCATTGTAGTATTCTACCTCCTAACTCTAATGGTTGAGAGTCTTTAGGATTAAATGGAGGCTAAATATAAATCCAACATGAACGATGCTGAATGGGCTCCCGAGTGGCGCAGCGGTCTAAGGCACTGCATCTCACTATAGTACCTGGTTTGAATCCAGGCTGTATCACATCCGGCTGTGATTGGGAGTCCCATAGAGCGGCGCACAATTGGCCCAGCYTCGTCTGAGTTTGTCCGGTGGTGAATATCATTTTAAGAATAATTTGTTCTTAACTGACTTGCCTAGTTAAAATAAGGTTAAATAAAATAAATGGATCAGCTTACATTGTGTTTGCGCTGTTGGTACCTACCCTCCAAAACGTACACACTGTATACTGTTTCTATGCTTAGAGAAACAGTCCAGACACACCACAGCTAGTTTATGGAAAATATCTGGTTGCTACTGGAATTCCTATTTTCTCAATGGACTTGTAAAGACACTATAGCGTTACACATACTGGTAAAGTAATAATGGGAGGCTTACAGAGATCTCAACACGCTTCCGTCCTCGTCTCCAAGTGACAGATTCACAATGCCTATCTCGACTTCTGTCACACACACACATTTAAACACACAGTTTATGATACCTCTGTAAGTGACGGATAGACTCATTTTCACGGTTGCTCTGATGACCATTCCTGTCAATGGTCAAACTATCAGTTGGATTTAGAGGGCAAGTGCTGACAAAAAGGAGAGAGAGAGAAGAGAGACGGAGAGACGGAGAGAGAGAGAGGGGGACAGAGAGAGAGAGAAAGAGAGAGAGGGGGACAGAGACGGAGAGGGTCACAGGAGGTTGGTGGCTCCTTAATTGGGGAGGACGGGCTCGTGGAAATGGCTGGAGTGTAATGAGTGCAATGGTATCAAATACATCAAACACATGGTGCCATTCCATTTGCTTCGTTCCAGCCATTATTATGAGCTGTCTTCCAATCAGCAGCCTCCACTGGAGAAGGGAGAGGAAAAGAGATGGATGGGGAGAGATGGAGAGAGAGAGTCCTTCCACTACTTTCCAGTGTACCATTCCCTTGATATTAAATTGCTCTGTCTATCCAATATGATACTGTGACCTAGTGAGTGTGTGTTGGTTGTGTGTGTGTGTGTGTGGTTGTTTGTGTCTGGTTGTTTGTGTGTGTGACATTATCTAAGCAGATGAAAGTGTGTTTGAAAGGGTTAATTTGCAGTACAATGCTGTCTACCCATGGTGCATTACTATTATTACCCATTTCTTTGGTTGGAATGGGAAGCAGACATCCTTATTTTAGCTGTCTAGACAAGAGAAAGCAGAAAAGCTCTGAAATAAAGATATTATAGATATTTGTCTGCACCGAGCCAGATCCAGGGAGACACATTGGCATTATTAAAGCCGGGTTGCGATAGAGCCATCTATACCACAGATCTATTAAACCCAGTTAAACTAGAGTGTGTGTGTGTGTGTGTGTCTCAGATACCTAGACCTGCTCCTCGCTGCAGAAAAAACACCACAATATGACTCCTGTGTCCTTGGGGATCTTATATTGTCTTCAGGCAGAGAATGGTTTTAGTGTACATGTCCAGGGACATGACTGACTAACCCATTATAGAGAGAATGAAGGAGACAGAGCAGCTACTTGCATACGTTATAAACTGCGTATGCTAAACCATGATATTGACACATGCAGGCTTTTATGGTGGTTCAGGGTGAAAAGTGTAATGTCGTTTCTGGTGATCTCATATCGATCAAGAGCTCTCTGCACTTTGGTGGGAAGGAGGGAAGACTGAGGAGAGGAGAAGGAGGGTGAGGTTTGGTGATTACATCCATCCTTTCAGGGAAAAGAGTGGTTAAACGGCAGTGAAAGTGATGCGTGTTTATGCCTTGAGTTGAGTTTATCACTGACAGACGGGCTTTCAGCAACTTCCCATCTTTCTCCTCCCTCCATCTCAATGCGCTCTCCTGCCTCTTCTCTGTCAATATCTTGTTTGGTTGGAAGTCCAGAGACAGCCTCTGCCCCTAGATACTCCCCCTAGGCCCTACCCCTAAGGACTTCCCCTATCCTCTTCCCTTACTCCTATCCCTGCTTCAAAACTGGCCTGCCCACATGGACTCCATTGAATTAGCGCTAACATGCTTTCTTTGAAGAGAAAAGGAGACATTGATCGGAACACTAGGGAGAGAGATAGAAAAAGAGAGAGAAAGACAAATGATAGAGAGAGACAGAGCGAGAGAAAGTACTCCTGAAGGAAAGCATTGACTTTCTGACACCCATCAAAGCTCCGCTCATGAAACTAACTGAAACTTCCGTCCCTCCCTCCCTCCCTCCCTCCCTCCCTCCCTCCCGCAGGTTAGCGTTTTTCATAATGAATCTTGTTCCGAAGGTAGCTCTACAGAGTGGTCACTACAGTGGTTCCTCCTTTAAAAGTTGCATCACACTGCAGCACACCTTGCGGGTTGCTGCAGCATTCTATGGCATGTTATTTCATTGTCAGCCATTTTTCTGTTAATGCAAGTTAGTGCTAGTTTGACCACCAGAGGGCAACTTTGAGAAGCATTTGATAGTCTCCCATATTTGGTATTTGGTATTTTATTAGGATCCCCATTAGCTGTTGCAAAAGCAGCAGCTAGTCTTCATGGGGTCCACACAAAACATGAAACATAATACAGAATGACATAAAACAGAACATCATTAGACAAGAACAGAACTACATACATTTTAAAAAGTCACACGTAGCCTACATATCAGTGTATACACACAAACTATCCAAGGTCAAATAGGGGAGAGGCATTGTTCCGCGAGGTCTTGGCTGATTTATTTTGATTTTCCCATGATGTCAAGCAAAGAGGCACTGAGTTTAAAGGTAGGCCTTGAAATACATCCACAGGTACACCTCCAATTGATTGAAATGATGTCAATTCGCCTATCAGAAGCTTCTAAAGCCATAGCATCATTTTCTGGAATTTTCCAAGCTGTTTAAAGGTACAGTCAACTTAGTGTATGTAAACTTCTGACCCACTGGAATTGTGATACATTGAATTGTAAGTGAAATAATCTGTCTGTAAACAATTGCTGGAAAAATTACGTGTGTCATGCACAAGGTAGACGTCCTAACCGACTTGCCCAAAATATAGTTTTTTTATCAAGAAATGTGTGTTGTGGTTGAAAAATGAGTTTTAATGACTCCAACCTAAGTGTATGTAAACTTCCGACTTCAACTGTATATCAGCCCTCTGATTACAATTAAGAGCAAAATGTGCCACTCTGTTCTGGGCCAGCCGCAGCTTAACTAGGTCTTTCCTTGCAGCACTGGACCACACGACTGGACAATAATCAAGATTAGACAATACTAGAGCCTGCAGAACTTGCTTTTTGGAGTGTGGTGTAAAAAAGCAGAGCATCTCTTTATCAGGGCTAGATCTCTCCCCATCTTTGCAACCATTGAATCTGTATGTGTTGACCATGACAGTTTATAATCTAAGGTAACACCAAGTAATTTACTCTACTCAACTTGTTCAACTGCCACATCATTCATTACCAGATTCAGCTGAGGTCTAGCACTTAACTTATTTGGGGTACCCCCCCTTCTTCTAGATTTCCGCCTAAAGACATACCCTAATCTAWCTGCCTGTAGCTCAGGCCCAGAACCAAGGATATGCATATTCTTGGTATCATTTGAAAGGAAACACTCTGAATTTCGTGGAAATGTGA
Organism: Salvelinus sp. IW2-2015; assembly: GCF_002910315.2. Classification (NCBI taxonomy): domain Eukaryota; kingdom Metazoa; phylum Chordata; class Actinopteri; order Salmoniformes; family Salmonidae; genus Salvelinus; species Salvelinus sp. IW2-2015. The sequence goes on along the minus strand of NW_019943284.1, from coordinate 22,003 downwards.
ATTGAATGTAGGAGAATATAACACAATAGATCTGGTAGAAGAAAATACAAGGAAATAAACTTACGTTTTCTGTTTTTTATTGTTGTTGCATCATCTTTCAAATGACCAAGAACAGCCAAACATACAGATAGGATGCTGTGGATGATTTGAATGAAGAACATAAGATAACAACAATAGCTGAGCAAAGTTTTAGACAGATAACTTCAAAACTGAGCGAGCTACATGACATTGAGCATGAAGTCACCCAGGTGTCCCACACAAATGTACCCAAATGTACCAAAGTGTCCGAATTGGTACAGTGATAGATTTTGAAGGAAATAACTATATACAAATTACATAAATACAATTCTAACACACCCCCAAAAATAAATATATAAATATATATGAAAATAAATATATAAAAAAATAATAATAAACAAACAAATAACAAGGGTAACTATTTACACATTTTCTATTTACAATATTGTATATTTTATAAATAAATAAATAGATAAATATTGTGAAGACCCTCAGCCCTCAGTCCTGGTGCCATGGCCCATATAGCAGTCTCTTTCTGCTGTAAAGCAGAGGCTTACTGAACAGGTGGTGCAGGTGATGGGGCATTTCCTGTGACAAAGGGCACAACGTCGCCTCCCCACTGTGCCCTCTTTGCCCTGAGGCACATTCATGCCTGCACAGATGAATCTGGGCAGGTGAACACCACTGGTTGACGGAGCAGAAGTTGCTGCAGTGGACTTGCTGTAGCTAGCAAGCTCCTGGATGAGCAGCTCCCTGAAGGCTAGCTGTGAGATGGGGGGCTGTCTCTATCAATTTCCTCTATAATTTGGGTTAAATCTGTATACCTAGACTTTGTTTTAGCTTTTCCTGATTTATTCACCATAATTTAAATATATAAACTTGTTGAAAATGCTATTGAATATGTACTGCTATGCGTAACACTCGTGGCTCCGTCAAGTAGGATTTGCAATGGCGAATGAACCTCTTTTACGCCAGAGTTTACGACAAAGGCTGGTCTTCAAACGTATAACCATACAATATTGCCGTTTACCTCAGCTCATTGGCTATCTTCCAAGCTAGATTTCTTCTACCAGAACAGGGCTCCGGGCAGCCGAGCGGAAATGGAGGAAAACTCGCCTCCCTGCGACCTGGCATCCTTTCACTCCCTCCTCTCTACTTTCTCCTCTTCTGTCTCTGCTGCTAAAGCCACTTTCTACCACTCTAAATTCCAAGCATCTGCCTCTAACCCTAGGAAGCTCTTTGCCACCTTCTCCTCCCTCCTGAATCCTCCTCCCCCTCCTCCCCCTCCTCCCTCTCTGCGGATGACTTCGTCAACCATTTTGAAAAGAAGGTCGACGACATCCGATCCTCGTTTGCTAAGTCAAACGACACCGCTGGTTCTGCTCACACTGCCCTACCCTGTGCTTTGACCTCTTTCTCCCCTCTCTCTCCAGATGAAATCTCGCGTCTTGTGACGGCCGGCCGCCCAACAACCTGCCCGCTTGACCCTATCCCCTCCTCTCTTCTCCAGACCATTTCCGGAGACCTTCTCCCTTACCTCACCTCGCTCATCAACTCATCCTTGACCGCTGGCTACGTCCCTTCCGTCTTCAAGAGAGCGAGAGTTGCACCCCTTCTGAAAAACCTACACTCGATCCCTCCGAGTCAACAACTACAGACCAGTATCCCTTCTTTCTTTTCTCTCCAAAACTCTTGAACGTGCCGTCCTTGGCCAGTCTCCTGCTATCTCTCTCAGAATGACCTTCTTGATCCAAATCAGTCAGGTTTCAAGACTAGTCATTCAACTGAGACTGCTCTTCTCTGTGTCACGGAGGCGCTCCGCACTGCTAAAGCTAACTCTCTCTCCTCTGCTCTCATCCTTCTAGACCTATCGGCTGCCTTGATACTGTGAACCATCAGATCTCCTCTCCACCCTCTCCGAGCTGGGCATCTCCGGCGCGGCCCACGCTTGGATTGCGTCCTACCTGACAGGTCGCTCCTACCAGGTGGCGTGGCGAGAATCTGTCTCCGCACCACGTGCTCTCACCACTGGGTCCCCCAGGGCTCTGTTCTAGGCCCTCTCCTATTCTCGCTATACACCAAGTCACTTGGCTCTGTCATATCCTCACATGGCCTCTCCTATCATTGCTATGCGACGACACACAATTAATCTTCTCCTTCCCCCTCTGATAACCAGGTGGCGAATCGCATCTCTGCATGTCTGGCAGACATATCAGTGTGGATGACGGATCACCACCTCAAGCTGAACCTCGGCAAGACGGAGCTGCTCTTCCTCCCGGGGAAGGACTGCCCGTTCCATGATCTCGCCATCACGGTTGACAACTCCATTGTGTCCTCCTCCCAGAGCGCTAAGAACCTTGGCGTGATCCTGGACAACACCCTGTCGTTCTCAACTCACATCAAGGCGGTGACCCGTTCCTGTAGGTTCATGCTCTACAACATTCGCAGAGTACGACCCTGCCTCACACAGGAAGCGGCGCAGGTCCTAATCCAGGCACTTGTCATCTCCCGTCTGGATTATTGCAACCGCTGTTGGCTGGGCTCCCTGCCTGTGCCATTAAACCCCTACAACTCATCCAGAACGCCGCAGCCCGTCTGGTGTTCAACCTTCCCAAGTTCTCTCACGTCACCCCGCTGCTCCGCTCTCTCCACTGGCTTCCAGTTGAAGCTCGCACCGCTACAAGACCATGGTGCTTGCCTACGGAGCTGTGAGGGGAACGGCACCTCCGTACTTTCAGGCTCTGATCAGGCCCTAACCCAAACAAGGGCACTGCGTTCATCCACCTCTGGCCTGCTCGCCTCCCTACCTCTGAGGAAGTACAGTTCCCGCTCAGCCCAGTCAAAACTGTTCGCTGCTCTGGCACCCCAATGGTGGAACAAACTCCCTCACGACGCCAGGTCAGCGGAGTCAATCACCACCTTCCGGAGACACCTGAACCCCACCTCTTTAAGGAATACCTAGGATAAAGTAATCCTCCTAACCCCACCCCTCCCCCTTAAAAGAGTTAGATGCACTATTGTAAAGTGGTTGTTCCACTGGATTCATAAGGTGAATGCACCAATTTGTAAGTCGCTCTGGATAAGAGCGTCTGCTAAATGACTTAAATGTAATGTAAATGTAAGATGATCATTGTCATTGGGCCAAAATACGGTCAATCAACGATAGACCGGTCCTACCATTGGTGCGCAATGAGGTCATTGATTGGTGTCTTCAAATCGGTTTGTTTCGGTCAATTACGTCCCGGAAAAGAGCCATCATGTATGGTTTGTGTTAGTAACAACCAGAGGATTGCAATGAAACAACCATGACTGGATAAACGTTTGTTTAGTGTGTGTAATTACCACGAACGCTTCGTCTAAAGTTGAATGAGACGGAAATCACAACGCAACCGGTTTACAAATGTTTTGTGTTAGGCTATAAAAATGTATTTTATCAAACAAAACGAACATTCCCTGTGTAGTTAGGACACTTGGCATTGCCACCAGAGGAAGATCTTCAATGGTAAGCAATTTATTTTTTAGTTATTTCTGACTTTCGTGACGCTAATGCTTGGTTGGAAAATGCTAGTAATACTTGTGTGTGTGGGGCGCCGTCCTCAGAAATCACATGTTTGCTTTTGCAGTAAACCTTTTTGAAATCTGACACAGCGGCTGGATTAATAAGACGTTCATCTTTTAAATGATGTAAGATACATGTATTTACAAGAATGTTTAATACAGTGATCCCTCGCCACTTCGCGGTTCACTTATCGCGGATTCGCTATTTCGCGGATTTTCATAATGCATTTTTTTTTTTTTTTGGTGCATTGTGCTCTGCATTCTGATTCGCTAAAAACTCACTCCCGCTTCTTGTATCAAAACATGCTACGAATTGTCTATCATTTTGTCGTCTCGTGCAGTTATGTGTACGTACATAAAACAGCTTGGCAAATTTACATTAAGTTGGCCAGGAAGGAAGGAAGGACTAACGCTTGGTCGCTTAGCAACCATGGTGCGAATGGCCACTGAACTTAAGCGAGTAGCTGAGGAATGGGACCCTTTGATGAGCCGTTCATTACAGTTCTCCAACGTAATCGATGGTGGCATGTCGGTGTACAAGGATCTTTTGCAAAAGAAGAAAAAAAGAGCGACAACAGCTGCCTATCACTATGTTCTTCTCCCGAACAAACACACCTGCACCGCGGGCTTCAGAAGAAGAGAACACTGCAGAGCGCAGTCAGGATGCAGCGGCCCAGTCTGAAGAGCAGTGAAACGGCCTACACGTGAGTCACTGTATTTGTATACATGTAATAGTTGCTAATTGTAAAAAAAAAAAAAGTTTTCTATTTCGCGGATTTCACTTATCGCGGGTCATTTTCGGAACGTAACCCCCGCGATAAACGAGGGATTACTGTACACACAAATGGTGTATTTAAAATGTTAGCTCTCTGCAGTTTCACCGGATGTTGGCCTGGTGGGACGTTAGCGTCTCACCTACCCTAGAGAAGTTAAGATATATGTTTTGACCGAATATAAACAAGTGATATCTGCTAAATAATCAAGTCAGGTTTCTCCAGAAATAAATAATTCTAAACAACAAACTGGCTTTATTTACAAATTAGTGAGAATGTCTCACCCCATGTTCAAGAATTGCCTTTTTCTCGCTCACTCTAGGTTAAATGAAAAGGAAATCTCCAAAATATTGGCTTCCAGTAGATGGCTTCCAGTAGATGTCAACAGTCTTTAGAAAGACTTTCAGGCTTGTTTTTTGAAAAATGAGCTGAAATTTGTAGTTTTAGTAAGTGGCTCCCATTTTGGCTGTAGTGTTTGTTGCGCATTCCGGTGAGGGCGCGCACTTCGTTATTTATCTCCGGTGATGGTCTCCGGTATTCTCCGTCTTTAATGTATTGTTTATTTACATATTAGGGTACCTGAGGATTGATTAGGAACGTTGTTTGACATGTTTGGAAGAAGTTTTTTGGTAACGTACAGGATTCATTTGTATGCATTTTGAACGAGGGAAACCAGTGGATTACTGAGTCAAGCACGCCAATGAAACATACTTTTTTGAGATATAAAGAAAGACTTTATCGAACAAATGGACCATTTGTCATGTAGCTGGGACCCTTGTGATTGCAACCAGATGAAGATCTTCAAAGGTAAGTGATTTATTTTATCGCTATTTCTGACTTTCGTGAAGCCTCTGCTTGGTTGGAAATGTATGTAATGCTTTCGTGTGCGGGGCGCAGTCCTCAGATAATCGCATTGTGTGCTTTTGTTTAATATTAATAATATATTTTGTTTAATATTACGATTTTTGTAATTTGAATTTTGCGCTCTGCGTTAGCGCTAGCGTCCCAATGATCCGTAAGAAGACCTCTAAATATAATTATTGGTGGAGTGTCACATAATATTTTTAGATATACTGTAGGCCTACCATAGGTGAAACGAGTATTGGTTACACTACGATTAGGGTGTGGAAATGTTATGCCCCTTAGATATTAATTTAGAATCTGCCAATCATCTTATGCTGTACTCCCGACCATCTCCTTTTACAGCGCAATATTTTCCATTCCATCCTAACGGAAATCCTGAGAGTTTTGTTTTTCATTTTTCTTGGAATAGAAACACCATAATATTAATATAATTTATTAAGCCAAATTTCTTAAAATCAATCCCATGTACTATATTATTACAAAAAAGGGTTTAAATTCTCTAGTAATGCCAATAATCTGGTTCAGGTTATTAACCTCACTAGGGTATGTGGGACGGTAGCGTCCCACCTCGTCAACAGCCAGTGAAACTGCAGGGCGCCAAATTCAAAATTCAAACAGAAATCCCATAATTAAAATTCCTCAAACATACATGTATTTTACACCATTTTACAGATAGACTTGTTGTAAATCCAGCCACAGTGTCCGATTTCAAAAAGGCTTTACGACGAAAGCAAACCAAACGATTATGTTAGGTCAGAGCCAAGTCACAGAAAAACACAGCCATTTCTCCAGCCAAAGAGAGGAGTCACAAAAAGCAGAAATATAGATAAAATGAATCACTAACCTTTGATGATCTTCATCAGATGACACTCATAGGACTTCATGTTACACAATACATGTATGTTTTGGAAACTTTAGAGTGTTTTCTATCCAAATGTACAAATTATATGCATATCCTGTATTCTGGGACTGAGTAGCAGACAGTTTAATTTGGGCACGCTTTTCATCCAAAATTCTGAATGCTGCCCCCTACCCTAGTGAAGTTACCAGGGTATTTACAAACACTACAGGAACAAGATCATCCACATGTATCGATCACATTTTTACTAATGCTGTAGAACTTTGTTCTAAAGCTATATCCGTACCCATTTGATGCAGTGATCCCAATATAGTGGCTATATCCAGGAAAGCCAAACGGGCCTAAAATAGTGTATCATACAAAAGATTTTGCTGTGACTCATGTGGATGATGTAAAAAATATGTGTTGGTCTGATGTGGTTAATGAGGAGCATCCAGACGCTGCACTTGATGAATTTATGAAATTGCTTCTTCCAATTATTGATAAACATGCACCTGTTAAGAAACTGACTGTTGGAACTGTTAAGACTCCATGGGTTGATCAGGAATTTAAAAACTGTACGGTTGAAAGAGATGGGGCAAAATGAGTGGTTAATAAGTCTGGCTGCACATCTGACTGGCTTACTTACTGCACATTGAGAAATTATGTGACTAAACTCAACAAAAAGAAGAAGAAACTGTATTATGAAGCTAAGATCAATGATATAAAAAAATACTTTGGAGTACTTTAAATTAAATTATGAGCAGAAAAGCAAATTCACCTCCATCTTTCATCGAATCAGATGACTCATTCATCACAAATCCATTTGATGTTTGCAATTATTTTAATGATTATTTCATTGGCAAAGTGGGAAAACTTAGGCAGGAAATGCCCACGACAAACAGTGAGCAATTATATTCTTGCATAAAAAAACTAATAATGAAAGGAAAGTAGTGCAAGTTTGAATTTTGTAAAGTTAGTGTGGGAGAGGTGGATCAATAATTACAAACATCCTGGCATTGACAACTTAGATGGAAAGCTACCGAAGATGGTAGCTGACTCTATAGCCACTCCTATCTGTCATATTTTTTATCTGACCCTAGAGGAAAGTCTTTGTACTCAGACCAGGAGGGAAGCCAAAATAATTCTGCTACCCAAGAGTGGTAAAGTGGCCTTTACTGGTTCTAACAGTAGACCTACAAGCTTGCTGCCAGCTCTTAGCAAACTGTTGGAAAAAATTGTGTTTGACCTAATACAAGGCTATTTCTCTGTAAACAAATTAACAACAGACTTTCAGCATGCTTATAGAGAAAGGCACTCAACATGTACTGCACTGACACAAATGACTGATGATTGGTCGAAAGAAATTGATAATAAGAAGATTGTGGGAGACGTACTGTTAGATTTCAGTGCAGCCTTTAACATTATTGACCATAACCTGTTGTTGAAAAAACATAAGCGCTATGGCTTTTCAACCTCTGCCATATCGTGGATTCAGAGCTATCTATCTAATATAAATCAAAGGGCTTTCTTTAACTTGTTATGGATAGGGGGCAGCATTTTCACGTTTGGATGAAAAGCGCGCCCAGAGTAAACAGCCTGCTACTCAGTCCCAGTTGCTAATACATGTATTACTATATTTGGATAGAAAACACTCTGAAGTTTCTAAAACTGTTTGAATGACGTCTGTGGGTATAACAGAACTCATATGGCAGGCAAAAACCTGAGAAAAAATCCAAACAGGAAGTGGGAAATCTGAGGTTGGTCGTTTTTCAACTCATTCCCTATTCAAGACACAGTGGGATATGGGTCATGTTGCACTTCCTAAGGCTTCCACTAGATGTCAACAGTCTTTAGAACCATGTCTGATGCTTCTACTGTAAAGTGGGGGTGAATGAGAGGGGAATGAGTCAGAGGTCTGGCAGAATGCTTTGAGCTCGTGACGCTCGTTCACGTGAGAGCGAGCTCTGTTCCATAGCTTTTCTACAGACAAAGGAATTCTCCGGTTGGAACATTATT
>NW_019943284.1:11887-13303 GCF_002910315.2 Salvelinus sp. IW2-2015 | reverse complement strand
CAGAATGCACTCCCAGGAATCCCAGTTCCACAATAAATGTTTGATTTGTTCCATAAAGTCCATCATTTATGTCCAAATTCCTCCTTGTTGTTCGCGCGTTCAGTACACAATCTAAACTCACGATGCGCGGGCAGGTCCAGGCAAAAGTTCATACGAAAAGTCACATCACAGTCCGCATTAAGGAGAAGTATATCTTTAAATCTGTGAATAACACTTGTATCTTTTATCAATGTTTATTATGAGTATTTCTGTGATTTGATGTGGCTCTGTGCAAATTCACGGGATGTTTTGGAGGCAAAGCCAAATGTAAACTGAGGTGTTTGGATATAAATATGAACTTGATCGAACAAAACATACATGTATTGTGTAACATGTTGTCCCGGGAGTGTCATCTGATGAAGAATATCAAAGGTTAGTGATTCATTTTATCAATATTTCWGCTTTTTGTGACTCTTCTCTTTGGTTGGAAAATGGCTGTATGCTTTCTGTGACTAGTTGCTGACCTAACATAATGATATGTTTTGCTTTCGCCTAAAAGCTTTTTTGAAATCGGACACTGTGGTTGGATTAACGAGAACTTTATGTTTAAAATGGTGTCTAATACTTGTATGTTTGAGAAAATTTAATTATGAGATTTCTGTTGATTGAATTTGGCGCCCTGCAATTTCATTGGCTGTTGGCGAGGGGTTCCCCAGTCCTAGAACCCCAGTCCTAGACAGGTTAATGGAAGAGTCTCTAATGTCAAACATGTAAAGTGTGGTGTACTGCAGGGCAGCTCTCTAGGCCCTCTACTCTTTTCTATTTTTACCAATGACCTGTCACTGGCCTTAAAAAAAGCATGTGTGTCCATGTATGATGATGATTCAACCATATACGCATCAGCAACCACAGCTAATGAAGTCACTGAATTAACAAAGAGTTGCAGTCTGTTTTGGAATGGGTGGCCATTAATAAACTGGGCCTGAACATCTCTAAAACTAAGAGCATTGTATTTGCAAAAAATCACTCCTTAACTTCTCTAGGGTAGGMTTATATTCTCCTACATTCAATTCACATTTACACAAAATTCAGAGTATTCCCTTTCAAATGATACCAAGAATATGTATATCCTTGCTTCTGGGCTTGAGCTACAGGCAGTTAGATTAGGGTATGTCTAAGGGGCAGGAATTGAGAAGAAGGGGGGTTACCCCAAAGAAGTTAAAACTTCTTGCCGCACGGATCCCTTTAGCGGGATCATTTTCGTAAACAACCGCTGAATTGCAGAGCGCCAAATTCCAAAAAAATACTAAAAATATTTATAATCATGAAATCACAAGTGAAATATACCAAAACACAGTTTAGCTTGTTGTTAATCCACCTATCGTGTCAGATTTTGAAAATATGCTTTACAGCAAAAGCAATCCAAGCGTTTGTGAG
>NW_019943284.1:0-10997 GCF_002910315.2 Salvelinus sp. IW2-2015 | reverse complement strand
TTTACCTTGGGAACATTATTTTTCCAAACATAAAAATTCTGCCCCCTAGCTGAAAGAAGTTAACTGACTTACCTAGTTAAATATAGGTTACACTAAGAGCATACCATTTCTACACCCTAATTTTCTAATTCTATTCTAACCAATAKCCAAACGGAAATTCAGTGAATATAAAAATCTCATTGATTTATCAAGACCAGTCCCCATGCTTGTCTCAGAGCAGCGCGAAATGGTGCTAAAATAGTTGTATTTTAAATAAATAAGACCTACACAACTTTTAACAGCACATTACTCAACACTAGTGAGACTCATGTCGCCTATGGTAGGCCTACAGTATATCGAAAAATATGACGTGACTCTCCGCCAATAATTACATACAGAGGAATGGAGGATATTTCTGTAATTAAGTAATATGTATTCCTATAGTAATTCGTTATGGATCCATAACTAAATAAACATTGGCATTTTGAAAGAGTATTTTTATCATTATTTTATTAATGAAAACAGAAAGATGCAATTATTAGTTACACTGTTTTAGTTTGAACGTGCAGACTGGCACTAAGAACAGAACAGCGGGAACGTTTCCCGAGTCAGCACCATTATGAGTGCAATTCCCTTAAATATTTTGGAGATGATTTTGTTTTCAAATAACATAAAATGAGCGAGAAAAAGGCCATTCTTGAACATTGGGTGAGACATTGTTATTAATTTGTAAATAAAGCCAGTTTGTTATTTAGAATTATTTATTTCTGTTTTTAGAGGGAGAAAAAACTAAAACCTTACATAATCTCATGGGTCTCCCAGTCGAGGCCTGCACCGGTATTGAACCATCATCTGTAGCAACACGGCTTGCACTGCTGTGCAGTGTCTTAGACTGTTGCGCCACTCAGGGGCTGTACAATGTGACCGGTCGGGAGTGGCATACAGTACTACAGTAAGAGCAAAATAATCCTAATAAAATAAAAACCTTACTGTAATAACAGTTTTAGTAAGTAATACTGAAGCCCTCCACAATTATCAGTTTCTATGTAGGTTTATGTCGCCCATTCATMGTCAGMTAGAGACACAGTAGGACCCAAAAGCATATTCAGTGCTCTAACTCCCCCTTGCGCTGGTCTGGAGCAATGAAGTGGTGACGCAGGGTACCATTGGTGGAGTGTTGCAGAGATGGTTGTTCTTCTGGAAGGTTCTCCCATCTCCACAGAGGAACTCTGGAGCTCTGTCAGAGTGACCATTGGGTTCTTGGTCACCTCCCTGACCAAGGCTCTTCTCCCCCGATTGCTCAATTTGGCCAGGCGGCTAGCTCTAGGAAGAGTCTTGGTGATTCCAAACTTCTTCCATTTAAGAATGATGGATGTTCTTGGGGACCTTCAACACTGCAGAAATATTTTGGTACTCTTCCCCAGATCTGTGCCTCGACACAATCCTGTCTCAGAGCTCTACAGACAATTCCTTCAACCTCATGGCTTGGTTTTTGCTCTGACATGTACTGTCAACTGTGCGACTTGTATAGACAGTTTTGTGCCTCTCCAAATCATGTCCAATCAATTGGATTTACCACAGGTGGACTCCAATCAAATTGTAGAAGCATCTCAAGGATGATCAATGGAAACAGGATGCACCTGAGCTCAATTTCGAATCTCATTGCAAAGGGTCTGAATACTTATGTAAATAAGATGTTTCAGTTTTTTTGCRTTGTCATTATGGGGTATTTTGTGTAGATTGATGAGGAAAAAAACTTTTTTAGAAAAAGGCTGTAACGTAACGAAATGTAGAAAAGTCAAAGGGTCTGAATACTTTCCGAATACACTGTACATACAGGGCCTCATTGCCAAAATCCCAATGTATCCCTTTAAATGAAAACCAAAGGCAGATTTTGGTTTTCATTCATTTTTACAATATAGACAATTTTGACTTTCCAGCTGGCCTATCTAAGGGGATATTGCTCAGTTCTGCCTCCAGGACAATACTCAAGACAATAAATGTCAAACTGCCTCCCTCCCCCCCTCCTTTCCTCCAATCAGCGGTCTGAGTGTGTCTGAGTGTTTGTGTGTGTGTGTCTAGATTTATCACTGTGTGTATGAGCGAACCTCTTAGTCGGCTGTACTTTCGGGTAACTGATGCCTGCTCTTTATAGGGTTACGCGTGTGTCACATTAAAATTCTTCCCTAGGCTCGACAGGAAACACTATATTCACTTTGCATATTGATTCATTTGCAGATCCATACACAGAGATTGTCTGCTACTGTTGTTTATGGCTGAATGTAATGAGTGTGCTGTTTCCTTTATGACTCTGTCAGACGCTAAGTGCTGCGGATTGTGTGTGTGTGTGTGTGTGTGTGTGTTTGACTCCATCAGATGCGAGGTACTGCAGAGTCTATCATTCTCGGTTGTTGCACTTGCTCAGAAAAACAACAACTTGTTTAAGATCCCTCACCAGTTTCCTGCCACTATGTCAGTGGTACTACCACTGTAACTACTTCCTGTGAAGGTTTTTTAGAGCGTGTGTGTGTTGTGTTTGTGTGTGTCTGTGTCCCACACCCCTGGCTGGATGGAGTTGAATCCACGTGTTCATTGAGACAGGTTGAAGGTCACATTTATACAGATCTCTACTTCTTTACAAGCAGATCAGCTTAGAGGAAATCTCTGCCTCTGCCTCTCTCCCCCTCTCCCGGAGGACCTGAGCTCTAGGAAGATGCCTCAGGACTACCTGGCCCTGGTCCTGACAACTCCGTCCCAGTCGCATGGGTGTTCATTGGCTGCTTCCATTTCTGCTGTTCTGCCCTTAGGCTATGGAACCCTGACTGTCTTACGGAAGATGTTGCTCCTCTCGTGTGGTTGTGGTATGTTGTGTTGTTCTCTCTCCTATCTCCTCGTCCTCTCTACTCTTCTCTCTGCTCTCTCTCGACATCTTCCTCCCACCGGCTTCTCACTCTCTCTCTCCTCTACTCATTCTACGTATTACCTCTCAATCTGCTCCTCTCATCTCTCTCTTCTCTCATCTCTCTCCTCTCTCTCTCTTCTCTCGATCCTCATCTCTCTCTCTCTCTCTCGTCTCTCTCTCCTTCCTCTCTCTCTCTCTTCCTCTCTCTCTCTCTCTCTCTCTCTCTCTCTCTCTCTCTTCCTCTCTTTCTCTTCTCTCACTCTTCTGTCTCTCTCTCTCTCTCTCTCTCTCTCCTGTCATTCTCTCTCTCTCTCTCTCTCGCTCTCTCAATACATTCTCCTCTTTCTTCTCTCTCCTCTCTCTTTCCTCTCTCTACTCTCTCTTTCTTTCTTTCTTTTTCCTTTCTCTTTTCTTTCTTTTCTTTTTTTCTTTCTTGTCCGGACACTGTTGTTTCACTCTCTCCCTGCTGCTCAACTCTGAATGTTGTTTTGAAAAGCCAACTTGACTATTTTAGCTCCCCTAGAGGTGCTGACTCTGTTGCAATCCTCTACAACAGGGCTGGCCACCAGGAGGGTTTGGAGGTGGTTGGACAGTGAACAACCCACAGACGTGTAGGATTCTCCAGGAAGAGGGTTTGGGTAATCCTTCTCTACAACCCTCTGTATCCTTACTCCCTGTATACGTTTATTCATTACCCTGCTGGTCATTTCTATGAACGTCTGGAACATTCTTGAAGAAGTATTCTGTGGCCTTAGAATGGGCCAATTGGTACTTATAACTAATAATTCTCTCACTCTGGCACAGCCAAGAATGAGAGTGGCAAAAGCGACCTCTCTAAGAAGATGCTGTAGAGTTCCTGCAGTTAGGTTTCTTCCTATGTCATCCTAAGAAATAGCTTTACTAAGGATGCAGTTATTCATAAAACGTGCTTTCTACCATCTGACATTTGCTATGGGCTGTTTGGGGTGTCTAGAGGCATGGAGGTTTACTGTGATAGCCCAGGTTATATGCCCCTCGTTATATGCGGGGGGGTTTTCCGTTCCGGGAAATGAACCGCGGATCAAAGTGAACATTCTCCGCGAAATAAGAGGAGAAATTAAGTTTTTTTTATTTTTTTTGTTTAACATTAGAACTATTACATGTAAATTATAAGAATAGTGTGACTCACGTGTAGCGTTGCACGTTTGTCGACGTGATTATGGGTTTAAGGGATCGTTCGCAGAAATTACCAAGATAATTTGGGCCAACTTAAAGTAAATTTGCCAGAAGCTGTTTTTTGTACGTAGACAAATAACTGACAAGCTCAGCGGAGACGACGAATCTAATACATGATAGCACAAGCTATTCGTTTCGATGCTTTTATGATATTCAAGAAGGCGTGAGGAGGTTTGTTTAGCGGAATTGCGAAATGCAGAGACGTCAATGCACGAAAACAAACAAAAAAAAAAAAAATTGCATATGAATAATACGCGAAATAGCAAGAATAAAACTTAAGGGAACGTTCCGCGATGTAAAAGGTTGAAATTGATTTTTGGCAGCCGCGAGTGGCGAGGGAGTCAACTGTAAAAGCACTTTGTGACACTCTGCTGGATGTAAAAAAAGGGCTCTCTACAATACTCAAATGCCACACAAATTTGATTTGAGTTAGTGTGTCTGTGTATAGTGTGTCAGTGTAGTGTGTCTGTGTGTTGTCACTTATATCAAAATTGCGTAGCAGCATGGTCTTGCCTCTGTTCGCTTACTTAGCGGCGCGTCACGAAGGCTGCCTGGTCAAGCTACAAAGTCAATGTGTGTGGTTTGTGTGTTGTGTTTGTTGAGGTGTGTGTTTTAGAGGGTGTTTGGCCGTACGTGTGGTGTGGTGCTCTGGTGGTGGTGATAGTGGGGTGATCTGTGTGTGATGTGTGTGTGTGTGTGTGTGTTGTGTTTGGTGTGGTGTGTGGTTGTCTGTGTGTGTCGCTGTGTGTGTTGTGTGTGTGATGTGTGTTGTTTGTGTTGTGGTGTGTGTGTGTGTGAGTGAGTCGCGCATCGCTTATGACGTGGAGAGAAATGAGTGTTGTTTAGATGGTGTGTGTTTGCTTGTGTTTGTATGGTGTGTTTTTTGCGTTTGAGAGCGTATATGTGAGTGAGTAGCGTGGTGTGTTCCGTATCAGTTTGTGGTATAGAGTTGTCGGGTGAGACATTAGAAAAGACATTATAAAGTTGTGGATTGAGCGGAGAGAAGGTGGTGGTGAGTTTGTTTGTTAAAAGTGAGGGGTGGAAATATGGTGAATATGGCTTGCCAGCGACCCTCGAGTCTATGATGAAGTCACGTACACAATCGACTTGTTACTTAGATCACGTCTTGGGTCTTCAAAGGAAACTGATGTTGCTTTGACCGCATTTTTCACAACTTTCAGAGATCAGGGGGCAATAGGAGTGAGAGAGAATACTCTTTGCTAACAAAGAACAGTTTTTGCAGCCACATACGCAGAGAACAGAGACAGAGGACGCACCACACGCCACGCACAACACACACAGCACACACCACACACACATCACGACACAGGACACTATCAATGCTCACACACACGACAATACACCACACGAGCAACACACACACACACAACAACCACACGACACACAACACAAACACAATATGACACCACACACATCACACTCACTCACAGCAGCAGGCAGATCACAGCCAGGCATCATCGACAGGGCAGCAAGTAGGCTTAATAGCAGTAGGTTGTTTACACCGACACACACACACAACACACAACACACACGATGAAAAAGCCGCAGGTCTCGATGTGGAGTTTAATTACAATCCTATTCATATCCCCAGAAGGAGACTCCATGCAATAATAAGTATGTAGAGAGATAATAAGTAAGGTGTGATGAAATAATATCAGATCTGAGCAATTTACACACTGCTTTAGGCTCAATCCTCTATTTAAGCATATTGATGGCAAAGATATGAGACATGCGTTTCCAATTCATCTTCTAACTCTTATTTCCCTAGCTATTTCCTTTTGTCTCCTTTGCCCTTTTGCCTCATTTTTCAATTTCTCCTTATTCCTTTCTCCCTCTTTTCTATCTCCTTATTCTGCCCTCTTTAGCTACCTCCTCCCTGTCTTTCTACTATATCTCTACCATCTTCTCTCTCTTTCCCTTCTGTTACTCTGGCTTTACTCCCTAGCCCCTTCTTTAATATATTGGCTCCTCTCTACCATCTCTCTTCATCCTTCCCCCTTTACTCATCCACCTTCTTTTTACCTCTCGTTTAGAGCCATGTATCTATCTACATTCTTCTCACCGTTTACTTCCTCTTTCTTTCTACTCTTTATCTAACCATGCTCATCTCTCTCTTCCCCACTTGTTACGCTCCTCCTCTTCTTTCTATCGTCTCGACCATCTATCTTCTCTCTATCGCCCCCTTTACTCAGCGCTTCTCTTCTACCGCTCTCTACCATCTATCTTCTCTACTTCCCCCGCCATTTACTCCTCCTCCAAGTCTTTCCTTAAACTCTCTACCATCTATCTCTCTCTCTTCCCCCCCTATTACTCTTACCTATCCTCTTCTTCGTATCTACTCGCTCTATCCCATTATATCTCTCTATATCCTTCCACCCTCCTTTACAAACCTCCCGCATGGGTTGATCTTTTCTACCTCTCTTAAATCATACTAGCTCCTCTCTCTTTCCCCCAGCTTTTAACTCCTCCTCTCTTCTTTGCTACACCTCTTCACTCACCTATCTATACTCTTCTCTTCCCCCCTTTACTCCTCCCCATCTTTTCCTACCTCTCTACCATCTATCCCTCTCTTTTCCACCCCTTCTACTCCTCTTCTTTCTCTACTCTCTACCCAGATCGTATTACGCTCTTCAATCTTGCCCGATCCCCATTTACTCATCCTCGTTTCTTTTTTCTAGCCAGCCTTCAGTCTCTAGCTTCCCATCCTTATCTCTCATCTATCACCCCCTTTACTCATGCTAGCTTCCTTTCTACCTTTAGCTTACAATAGCTATCTCTAAACGCAGTCTATCTCTCTACTTCCACCTTACCTCCCTTATCCAGTCTGCTCTTTCTAACCATCTTTCTATCCTCATCTACCATTCTATTACTGCTCCTCGTCTTCCCCCCTTACTCACTGCACTCCTCCTCTTCTTTCTACTTTTACATCTATCTCTCTCTTCCCCCCCTTTACTCAGCCTCTTCTTTCTAGAATCTCTACACAGAAGCCGTCTGTCTCTCTCTACCTTCCCCCCTTTGTTAACTCCCTTAACTCTTCTTTTCTAACCCCTATCTCGTACCATTTAGCATTCTACTTCTCTTCCCCCACTTTACCCATACACTCACTGTGTTCTAGAGCTAATCTGCCTAGAAGCTCTGGGATCTTCTAAACCATCTAATTCTCTGTCGTTTCCCACATGCCTTTATTGTCCTTCAGCCTCTTCTCTTCGTACGCGTCTCTAATAACCCCTATCTGTCTCTCGTCCTTCTTCCCCCTTTATTCTCCTCGTGTGCCTTTATAACCCTCTCTACCATCTATCTCTCTCTTCCCCCCTTTACTCCTTCCCTATTCCCAATGTTTTCTACCTTTTCTCTTACTCTGTATATTAACCTATTCCTCGTGCTCTCTTCTCCATTCTCTCTTATATTACTTCCTAATCCTCAGTTTCTTTTCTACCATACTATGAAGGCTAGCTTCATCTTATTCACCTTCCTTTCTCTGCATCTACTCGTATATAACTCTCCAACCCTTTACTTCATTCTCATTACATGTTCCATCCTCTTTCCTACCTCAATCTGAGCGTTTATACGCCTTTAACCGATTTTACATTTTAAATTCTTCTGTTCTCCTCTACCTCTCACTAATCTCTTAATCCTCGCCCCAATTCAACTCCTCACTAACCTCTTTCTGTCACAATGTTACTAGCATGTACTTCATTGACTCCATCTTGTCTTTCGTAAACTACTCGTTCTCCACTCCCCTTTTAAGAAACCTTTTACTGCTTATTACGCTCATTTCAACAACCATGGTTTTTCTATACATCTAGCTTTCGGCCATTCTAATGGAACGCTCATGACCGTCTGGCATCCATAGCTCCATCTATCTACTAATTACATTTGTATAGTAGTCTCTACGTATCTTATCAGTCTCTTTTCTCCTTTCACCCCGCTTTCCCTCCTGCCTGCCATTCGCCGTCGTTTCTAGCTGTGCTTCCTTCTCTACCCAAGCGCGTGTTTTATATCCTAATTGCTCTCTCTATTCCCCACCAACACCATTTTAACTCGATATTCTCATCCCCATCTTTCCTCTGAACCTTTCTCTACCATCTATTCTCTCTTCCTCCCCTCCTTTAGCCGTCATTCTTTAGTTCATTTATCTACAATTCATCTTAAACATCTTATCGTGGTGTTCTCTCTCCTCGCTCTCTCGCGCTTCTTTATTCCCTCCATCTTCTGTTCATATAACTCCTTCCCCTCATTGACGTTCTTTTTTTCTCTCTTCTGTGTTAAGAACAGGGTCTCGATACTATCCAGATCAATACTCATCTGCTATACTGATCATTGGCACCACACACTGTACTCATTAAAATGCTGACCTTCCTCGGTATTCTATGATATTCAGTGAACTGCGTTTGCTGCTTTTGTGGATACTTGTTTGTCATAAGCTACCCAAACTATCTCTCTCTGTTCCGCCTAGCTACCGCTTAAATACAGTAATCGCACCTCCCCGCATCACTCTGTTAATCCTCATGCTGTCTGTGTTTTTGAAATTTGCAAATAATGAATCATCTCTCGCATAATTGACTCATTCTCGTTAGGTAAACTTGCTACTTGGGCTCAGTAATAGATAATTCATTCATCTGTCGTCTTCGCCCCTTTACTCCGCTCCTCTTCTTTCTACCGGTTCATAAGCTAGGTTGGTGAATGCAATGGCAAAAGTCATAACACATCTGCTCACCATCTATCTCTCTCTTTTGTTCCCCTTATAACTCCTCCATGCTTTCTAACCCTCGTACCACCTATCTTGTTTTTCCCTCCCTATATTACTACATCCCCTTATTTCCTAAAGACACGCACAGCAACTTGCTGTGCTTGTTTCACTGTGAGCTTACATATCATTCTACTCTCTCTTATGCGCTGTAGAAATCCATACTTGGCCCTCAATAATTACAATCATAGAAACATACCAAACAAACATGCGTTTCTTCACATCAAAACTTCAAAAGCAATTTCGTAGCCTGATTCTCGTAACTCATCTATTCTATAATCATCTAATCATCTACCACCACAATTTACATTCGTACTATCAACCTGCCGTCTCATTTCTACATTCGTACCATCTGTCTCTCTCTTCCCGCCCTTACTGTTCCCGCATCTCTCTACCTCTCTACCATCTATCTCTCTCTTCTTCCCCCCTTTACTCCTCCTCTTCTTTCTTATCCTTCTCTAACGATACTATTCTCCTCTTCCCCTTTACTCTCCCTCATCTTTCTGTACCGACTCTTACCTCTCTAACCCATCCTGATCTCTCTCTTCTGACCCCGCCCTTTACTCATTCCTGTCTTTTCTAACCACCCTTCTCTACGCATACTATTCTCTCTCCTTCCCCCTGTTTACTTCCTGTCCTTCTTCTTCTTAACTCTCTCTATCCAAATCTATCTCTCTCTTTCCCTTTACTGGTTTCAGGCTCTTCTCTTCTACGTCTCTTAACCATCTGTCTCTCTCTTCCCGCCCCTTTAGCGCTCCTCCTTCTTCTTTATACCTTCTCTAAGCCATGCTTCTCTCACTCTTTCCCCCCCTTTATTTCTCCCCATCTTCTAACCTTCTACATCTATCTCTCTCTTCCCGCCCTTTGTTACTCATCCTCTTTGCTTTCTACCTGTCTGTCTAATACCCATCCTCATTCTCTCTTCTTGCCCCTTGTAGCTTGGCATTGCTCGTTTTTTCTAACTCTCTACCATCTATCTCTCTCTTCCCCTTGTAACTGTGCCTGCCCCATCTCCTACCTCTCTACAATGCTATTCTCTCTCCTGTTTCCCCTTTACTCTATCCTACTTGCTTTCTACCGTCTCTTACCGCATTGTGATGCCTCTGCTCTTCCCCCCTTTATCTTCCTGCCATTTCGTTTACTCTCTACATCGCTATCTCTCTCTTCCCCCTTTTACCTCATGCTCCTCGGTCTTTCCTACCTGGCTCTCGTACCATCTATCTGCTCCTCTTCCCCGCCCTTCTACTCATCTCTTCTTTCTACCAGTCTCCTACCGATCTGGTCTCTCTTTTTCCCCCTCTGTTACTCCTCCCATCTCTCTACCCTTGCTACCGGGTCATATCTATCTCTGCTCCTCTTACCTCGCCCTGTGTACTGCCTCTCGTTTCTCATTCGTACATCTCTACCCTCTTCTCTCTCTTCCCGCCCTTTTACTTTCCTCCCATCCTTTCTAACTTCTCTACCACCCTAGTCTCTCTCTTTCTCGTGCCCCTTTACTCATATCTCTTATTTTTCTATCCTCTCTACGATCTAATCTCTGGGTCTTCCCCCCCTTTACTTCATTCCCCTTTACCTAACCTCTCTAACCAATCGTATCTCTCTCTTCCCCCCTTTACTCCATGCCTCTTCTTTTCTACACTCTCTATCCGAACACCTGCTTTCTCTCTCTTCCCCCCCTTTACCTCTCCCATCTTCTATCCTTTCTACATCTATCTCGTCTCTCTCTTCTCCCCCCTTTACTCCTCCTTCTTTTACCTCTCTAACCATCTATCTCGTCTTCCCGCCTTTACTCCTCGCGCATCTTTCTACCTCTTAACATCTAATCTCTCTCTCTTCCCCCCCTTTACTCTCCTCGTTCTTTTCTAACCTCTCCTACCCTATCTTCTCTTCCCGCCTTTACCTCATCCCCTTCTTTCTCTACCTCTCTACCATCTATCTCTTCCCCCCTTTAACCTACCTCCCATCTTTCTACCTCTCTACCATCTTTTCTCTCTCCCTTTTTACTCATCCTCTTCTTTCTACTCTCTAAACGCATCTTTCTCTCTTCCCCCTTTAATCTCTCCTCTTTCTACCTCTCTAAACCAATCTTCCTCTCTCTTCCCCCTAGCCCCTTTACTTATCCGCTCTTTCTTT
>NW_019943283.1:129934-152242 GCF_002910315.2 Salvelinus sp. IW2-2015 | reverse complement strand
TAGAGAGGAGAGACAGGGGGAAGAGGAGAGAGTGTGGGGAGAGGAGAAGACAGGGCGAGAAGGAAGAGACAGGGTGAAGAGGAGAGACGTCGGGGAGAGGAGACGAGAGGGAGGAGTGAGAGACGGGTTGAGAGGAGAACAGGGGGCAAGGAAGAGAACAGGGGGAGAGGAGAGACAGGGTGGAGTGGAGAGACAGTGGGGGGGAAAGGAGAGGAACAGGGCGAAGGAGGAGAGACAGGGGGGAGAGGGGAGACCAGGGGACGAGGAGAGACAGGGGGGAAGCAGATACAGGGGGCACGAGTGCGCAGACACAGGGTGGAGGAGAGACAAGGGGGTAGAGGAGAGAATGACAGGGGGAGACGGCAGAGACAGGGCGAGAAGGAGAGACAGGAAGGGGAGAGGAGAGACAGGGCGGAGAGGAGAGCTATGTGGGGAGAGTAGGAGGACAGGGAGAGGAGAGACAGGGGAAGGAGAGCAGAAGGGGGAGAGGTAGAGACATGGGAGGAGGGAGACAGGGAGCAGGAAGGGAGAGGAGAGACAGGGGGAGAGGAAGAAGACCAGGGAGAGGAGAGACAGTGGGCGGAGAGAGAGGACGGGGGAGAGGAGAACAGGACAAGACGTGGAGAGGAGAGACGGAGGGGAGAGGAGAGACGGAGGGAGAGGGAGATACACGGGGGAGAGGAGAGAACGGGAAGAGACAGGGGGAAAGGAGAAGACAGGATAGGAGAAGGAGAGACAGGGGAGGGGAGAAGTCAGGCGGTGAGAGGAAGAGGACAGGGGAGAGGGGAGAGACAGGGGAGAGGAGAGCCAGGGGTGAGAGGAGAGCAGGGAGAGGGAGAGACAGGGGAGAGGAGAGACAGGGGTGAGCGGAGAGACAGGGGGAGCAGGAGAGACAGGGGGAGGAAGAGACAGGGCGAGAGGAAGCAAAGGGGCGAGAGGAGAGACAGGGGTGAGAGGGATGACAGGGGAGGAGGGGAGGAGAGCAGGGAGAGACAGGGGAGAGAGACACGGGGTAGGAGGACAGAGGGAAGACAGGGCGAGAGGAGACGAAAAGGGGTGAGAGAGACCAACGGGGGCAGGGGAGAGACAGGTGCGAGAGAGGAGAGACAGGGGAGCAGGAGGACAGGCGGAGAGAGGAGCAGAGAACACCGATGGGGGAGCAGAGAGGGAGACGGGAGAGGAGAGAACGGAGGCAAGACAGGGTGAGAAGGCGGGCGTGAGAGAAAAGACAGGAGAGGAGAGACGGGAGACGGCGAGATGAGACACACAGAGCATTCGAGAATAACTACCGGTTGTTAATAAACTCTTCTCATAAATTACATTTAAAGGTTCAGAAATGCTGAAGACAAAGTAATTAAAGCATTCTACTGTATGGTAGTAGCCACCACCTAGTAAGTGGTTACCGACACCGAGTATACTCATGGCAGTTTTAAGCAAGACATTGCCCTTCCTACAAGCAAAACCGATTAATCAGTATCTAAGACGATTACTATCTACTGTCTAAAGAACGCACCTACATAAAAGCAACCGGACCTGTAACTCTACTGGTCTAAAGCAAAACAGCCTGTACTTCTACTGTCTAAGCAATAAACACGACCTGTAACTTCTACTGTGTGACAGCAAAACAGACGGCCTGTAACTTCTACTGTGCATAAGCAAAACAGACCTGGTAGTCTACGTTCTAAGCAATACTTAACTCTACTAGTCTAAAGCAAACACGGCTGTACTTCTCACGTCTAAAGCAAAAACACGGCCCTGTAGAACTTCGTACTGTCTAAAGCAACCACGGCCTGTGAACTTCTAATCTGTCTAAAGCAAAACACTGGCCTGTAATACTGTCTACAAACTTCTATATCTGTCTAAAGCAGAACACAGCCTGTTATCTTCTATCGTCTTATTAAGCAAAACGGCCTGTAAGCTTCGTTGTCTAAAGCAAGATAACGCGACTGTACATTCTTCAGTCTGTGCTTTAATGCAAAAACTACCCGGCTGTGTCTCTCTGTCCTTAGCAAAACACGCTGTCCTCTCTCTGTCTGCAAACGCAACAACTACGACCTGTTATCTCTTACTCGTTCTCACAGCCAAACACACATCGGTGTCAACTTTTTACCGTGTCTATCAAGCAGAGGAACGACGGCCCTGTACTTCTTAGCCTGTCTAAGAGCAAGAACGGCTGTTTTTTATTGCCTGCATATCACGAGGCCAGGTACTCTAGCTGGTCACTAAAGAAAAGAACCTGTAGCTTCTACATGGTCCTACCAGAACACGGCCTGCTAGCTGTCTACTCGTCTATACGCACATAAACGACTGCTAACTTCTACTGTTAAAGCAAACACGACCTGTAGCTTCGGTCTAAAGCAACCCGCCTGACTCGTCTGAAAGCAAATTCACGGCCCTGTGACCGCTTTAGCTTCTGAGCCCGGCTGTTGTACTATCTAAAGAAAACACGACCTGTACGTCTTCTAGCTATTGTCTAAAAGCAAACACGAGCGTGTAAGCTTCTACTGTCTAAAGCAAAACACGACCTGTGCTTCTATGTCTAAAGCAAACAAACGCGCCTGTAGCTCTACTGTCTAAAGCAAAACGACTGTAGCTTCTACTGTCTAAAGCAAAACACGACCTGGTATGGTCTACTGTCTAAGCAAAACCCACGGCCTGTAGCTTCTACTGTACTAAAGCAAAAAACCGACTGTAAGCTTCTACTTCTAAAGCCAAAACGATACGACCTTAGGGTTTCTACTGTCTAAAGCAAACATCGACCTGTAACTTCTAACTGTCTAAAGCAAACCGGCTGTCGCTTCTACTGTACTAAGCAAACACGACTCTGTAGTTCTACTGTCTAAGCAACACGCGCTGTAGCTGTCTACTGTCTAAAGCATAAAATCACGACTGTAGTTACTACTGTCTAAAGAAGAACACGGCTGTAGCTTCTACTGTCTAAAGCAAGAACGACTCCCTGCTTCTCTCTCTACGCGGCAAAACACGACCTGTAGTTCTACTGTCGAAAGCAAAACACGGCCTGTAGCTTCTACTGTCACTAAAGCAAACAACGGCCTGAGCTTACTACGTCGTCTACAAAGGCAAACACCGGGCCTGTAGTCTTCTACTGGTCTAAAGCAAACAGACAGACTGTAAAGTTCTACTGTCAAAGCAAAACACTGAGATCACGTGAAAAACTAGCTTCTACTGTCTAGGCAAAGCAAATTTTTACTTCACGCTAAAGCATCCGCCTGTAGGCTTCTAGCTGTCTATAAGCAAACACGCCTGATAAGCTTCTACTGTCTAAAGCCAAACTACGACTCCTGTAGGCTTTCTACTGTCTAAAGCAAAACACCGGCTGTAGGCTTCTTACTGTCTAAAGCAAAGAACACGGCTGTTAGGCTGTACTCCTACCGTCTAAAGCAACACACCGGCCTGTGATTCTACTGATCTTAAAGCAAAACAGCGGGCCTACTCTCTGTCTACACACGGCCCTGTAATTCTACTGTCTAAAAGCAAAACACGGCCTGTAGGCTTCTACTTGTTCAAGCAAAACACGGCCTGTAGCTTCTACTAGTCTAAAGCAAAACAAGTCAGCTGTAGCTTATACTACGCTCTAAGCAACAAGCACCGGCCTGTAAAGCTATCTACTGTTCTAAGCAAAACACGGCCGTAGCTTCTACTGTCTAAGCAAAACACTAATGAGGCCGTAGCTTCTACTGTCTTAAAGAAAAAAAACGGCCGTAGCTTCTAACGTCTAATAAGCCAAAACCCGGCCCTGTAAGCTTCTACATGTCTAAAGCACAACACGGTCTGTAGCTGCTACTGTCTAAAGCAAACACGGCCTGTAGCTTCTACTGGTCTAAAGCAACACACGACCTGTAGCTTCTTAACTGTCTTAAAGCAAAACACGGCCTGTAGCTTCTACGTCTCATAAGCAAACAAAACACGGCCTGTAACTTATACTGGTCTAACGCAAAAAACACGGCTGTAACTTCTACTGTCTAAGCAAACACGGCCTGTAACTTTACTGTCTAAGCAAACCCTGTACTCTATGTCTAAAGCAAAACACGGCCTGTAATTCTACTGTTCAAAGCAAAACACGGCCTGTAGCTTCTAACTGTCTAAGCAAACACGGCCTGTACTCTATGTCTAAAGCAAAAACACGACCTGTAGCTTCTGCTGTCTAAAGCAAACACGGCCTGTAACTTCTACTGTCTAAAGCAAAAACACGGCCTGTAATCTACTGTCTAAGCAAAACAACGGCCTGTAATTCTACTGTCTAAAGCAAAACACGGCCTGTAACTTCTACTGTCTAAACAAAACACGGCCTGTACTTCTACTGCTAAAGAAACCACGGCCTGTGCTTCTACTGTCTAAAGCAAAACAGACGGCCTGTAGCTTCTACTGTCTATAGGCAAAAACACGACTGTAATCTTCTCACTGTTAAAAGCCAAACACGACCTGTAGCTTCTACTGTGTCTAAAGCAAAACACGACCTGTAGCTTCTACTGTCTAGCAAAACACGGCCTGTAGCTTACTACTGTCTATAGCAAAACACGACTGTACTTTATGTAAGCACACATCGGTCCTGTAACTTTACTGTCAAAGCAAAACACGACCTGTAGCTTCTACTGTCTAAAGCAAAACACGACCTGTAGACTTCTACTGTCTAAAGCAAAACACGCTGTAGCTTCTACTGTCTAAAGCAAACACGACCTGTTAGCTTCTACTGTCTAAAGCAAAACACGACTGTAGCTTCTACTGTTAACGCAAAACACGAGCCTGTAGCTTCTACTGTCTAAAGCAAAACACGGCCTTGTAGCTTCTACTGTCTAAAGCAAAACACGGCCTGTAGCTTCTCTGTCTAAAGCAACCATACGCTGTAGCTTCTACTGTCTAAAGCAAAACACGACTGTAGCTGCTACTGTCTAAAGAAAACACGGCCTGTAGCTTCTTACTGTCTAAAGCAAAACAGACCTGTAGCTTCTACTGTCTAAAGCAAAACACGACTGTAGCTTCGTACTGTCGAAAGCTAAAAACACGGCCTGTGCTCTACAAGCACGGCAATAGCTTACTGTCTAAGAGCAAACACGGCTGTAGCGTTCTACGTCTAAAGCAAAACACGGATCCTGTAGCTTCACTGTCCTAAGCAAAACACGACCTGTAGCTTCTACTGTCTAAAGCAAAACCGAGCTTGTTAGCTTCTACTGTCTAAACGCAAAACACGGACCTGTTAGGCTGTCTACTGTCTAACGCAAAACCTGCTTAACGACTAAGACCTGCTTGAGTTCTACTGTCTAAGCAAAACGACGCTAGTAGCTTCTACTGTCTAAAGTCAAAAGCACGGCCTGCTCCGCTTCTAGCTGTCTGAAAGCAACAACACGCGCCTGTACTTCTACTGTTAACAACACGGCCTGTTATTTCTGCTTAACAACGCTAATAAAACAACACGGCCTGTAACTTCTACTGTCTCAAAGTCAAAACACGGCTTGTAGCTTCTACTGCTACATAGCAAACCGACCTGTAGCTTTACTGTATGAAAGCAAAACACGGCCTGTAGTTCTACAGTCTAAAGCAAAACACGGCCTGATAGCTCTATCTGTTACAAGACAACACATCGGCCTCGTAGCTGTCTATGTCCTAAAGAAAACAACGAGGCCTGTAGCTTCTACTGTCCTAAAGCACAACCGGCCTGTAGCTTCACTGTCCTAAAGCAAAACACGGCCTGTTAGCTTCTACATCTAAGCAAAACAGGCCTGTATTCTGCCACTGTCTAAAGCACAAGCACGGCCTGATAGCTTCTACTGTCTACAAGCAAACACGACTAGTAGCTTGTCTAACTGTCTAAGCAAATACGACGACCCTGTAGCTTCTACTGTCTAAGAAAGGCTTAACTTACGTTCTAAAGCAAAATCACGGCTCGTTAACTTCTACTGTCTAAAGCAAAATCACGGCTGTAATCTCTCACTGTCTAAGCAAAACACGGCCTGTTAAACTTCTACTGATCTTAAAGCAAACACCGGCCGACTTCTATCGTACTAAGGCCTAACTACTGTCTAAGCAAAACACGGCCTGTAGCTTCTAACTAGTCTAAAGCAAACACGGCATGGTAGCTTCTCTGTCTTAGCAAAAACACGACCTGTAACTTCTACTGTCTAAAGCAAAACACACGACCTGTAGCTTTTATACTGTCTAAAGCAAAAACGTAACCTGTATGCGTTCTAAGCTGTCTAAAGTCAAACAGGCCTGTAGCGTGTCTACTGTCTCATAATGCAAACACGACGCTGTAATTTCTTCTACTGGTCAAAGCAAAAACCTACGAACCTGTAGCTTCTCTGTCATAAAGAAAACACGACCTGTAGCTTCTACTGTCTAAAGCAAAAACGACCTGTAGCTTCTACTGTCCTATAAGCAAAACCGAGCCTGTAGACCTTCTACTGTCTCGAGTAAGCAAAACACAGTATCCTGCCTAGCTATCATACTAGTCTAAAGGCTAAAACCGAACATGTAGCTTCTAACTGTTCTAAAGCAAAAACGGCCTGTAACTTCTAACTGTAGCAACGCTCTAATTAACCGCCTAACACAAACGGCCTGTATTTCCTACTGTCTAAAGAACGCGTACTAGTCTAACAGAAAACACGACCTGTAGCTTCTAACTGTCTAAAGCAAAACCATCGCTGTAAGCTTATACTGTCTAATAGCAAAAACACGACCTGTAACTTCTACTGTCTAAAGCAAAACCGACCTTGTAAGCTTCTACTGTTTAAAGCAAAACACGGCCTGTAACTTCTACTGTCTAAAGCAAAACCTGGTCTAAGCAACACGGCTGGTAGCTTCTACTGTTCTAAAGCAAAACACGACCTGTAGCTTCTACAGTCATAAAGCAAAAAACACGACTGTAGCTTCTACTGTCTAAAGCAAAACACGACTGTAGCTTCTACTGTCTAAAGCAAACACGGCCTGTAGCTTTCTACTGTCTAAAAGCAAAACACGCTGTAGCTTCTACTGTCTAAAGCAAAAACACGGCACTGTAGCTTTACTGTCTAAAGCAAAACACGACCTGTAGCTCTAACTGTCTATAGCAGAAACTACGACGCTGTACCTTCTACTGTCGTAAAGCAAAACACGACCTGTAGCTCTTTATGTCTAAAGCACACCACAAACCGACCTGTAGCTTACTACTTTTCAAAACAAACACCGGTGCACTGTCAGCTTTCTACTGTCTAAAGCAGAAACAGGCCTGTTAACTTCTACTGTCTAAAGCAAAGACAATCACTGCTAACTTTCTACTGTCTAAAAGCCAAAACACGACGGTAGGCTTCTACTGTCTGAAAGCAAAACACGGCCTGAGCTTCTACTTGTCTATACAAGCAACACCTAACGTCACTGTCGCACGAACCTGTCAGCTTCTACTGTCCTAAAGCAAAACCAACGGGCCTGTTAACTTTTCACTGTCTAAACGGCAAAAACGCACGGCCTGTAGCTCTCTACTGGTCTAAAGCAAAACACGACCTGTACTTCTAACGCTCTAAAGCAAAACACGGCCTGCTACCGCTTCTACTGCGTCTAAGCCAAACACACGAGCTTACGCGCTCTCTACTTGTCTAAAGACAAAACACGGCACCTGTAAGCTCTCTCTACTGGTCTAAAGCCAAAAACGAGCCTGTAGCTCTTCTACTGTCTAAAGCAAAACACCGCCTGTGAGCTTCTACTGTTCTAAAGCAAAACCACGGCCTGTACGCTCTACCTGTCTAAAGCAAAAACAGGACCTGTAACTTCTACTGTCATAAAGCCAACACGGCCTGTAGACTTATCTACTGTCTAAAAGCAAAACAGAACGGTGGCCTGTAGCCTTCTACCTGTCTAAAGCAAAAACACAGGCCTGTAGACTATCTTACTGTCTAAAGCCAAACCACGACGGCCTGTAGACTTTCTACCGTCTAAAGCCAAACACACAGGCCTGCTAGCTTTCTACTGTCCTAAGAAAGCCAACGCACGTCCTGTAGCTCTCTGACGTCTAAAACCCAAAGCACTGGCCTGTACTTTCTCTGTCTAAAGCAAAGCACACGGTGCCTGAGCCTATCTACTGTCTAAAGCAAAAAACACGCCTAGTAGCCTTCTGTACTGTCGTAAAGACAACAGCGGCTGTAGCTTCTACTGTCTAACAGAACAAACCACGGCCCTGTCATAGCTATCTACTGTAAAGCAAAACATGGCACTGTAAGCTTTATTACTGTCCTAAAGCAACAACACGACTGTAGCTTCTACAGCCTGGTCTAAAAAGCAAAATACGAGCTGTCGCTTCTACTCGTCAAAGCAAACAAAACGCCCTGTAGCTTTTCTACTGTCTAAAGCAAACCAACACGCCTGTAGCTTCTACTGTTAAAGCCAGCAACACGGCCTGTTAGCTTCTACTGGTCTAAAGCAAACACGGGCTGTGCTTCTACTAGAAATGGAAACAAGAGCAAGCAGTGAACAGAGAAAGAGCTGCTCCCACTCCTCAACACCTGGAGGGTTCACACTTTTCACTTCCCACTTCCTCCACCGGCGGTTAACACTTTCACTTCCCAACTAGATATCCCCTGAACTATCAGTATCCACTAGTCAGAGATGCCCTGAATATCAGTACCACTAGTCGATATCCCTGAACTATCAGTACCGCATAGTCAGATTCCCTGAATATCAGCTAATTCCACTAGTCAGATATCCCTCCTGAATATCAGTAATCCTATCAGATATCCCCTGCACTATCAGTATCCACTAGTCAGATATCCCCTGAATATCAGTTATCCATAGTCAGCATATCCACTGACCTATGAGTATCCACAGTAGATTATCCCGCCTGAACTATCAGTACCACTAGTCATATATCCCCTGAAACTAATAGTATCCACTAGTCAGATATCTCCTGAACTATCAGTATCCATAGTCGAAGATATCCCCTGAACTAATCAGTACCCTAGTCAGATATCTCCCTGTACTATCAGTATCCCCTAGTCAGATTCCCCCTGAACTACAGTACCCCATAGTCATATTATCCCCTGAAACTATAGTATGCACTAGTCAGATATCCCCTGAAGCTATCAGTACGCACTAGTCAGATATCCCCCTGATATGCAGTATCCACTAGTCCAGATATCCCTGAACTATAGTATCACTAGTCAGATATCCCTGAACGTTCAAGTACCCCACTAGTCATATATCCCCTGTACTATCAGTACCCATAGTCAGATATCCCCTGAACTATCAGTATCCACTAGTCAGATATCCCCCTGAACTATCAGGTACTTTCCACTAGTCAGATATCCCCTGAACTAATCAGTATCCATAGTCAGATATCCCCCGAACTATAGTATCCACTAAGTCAGATATCCCCTGAACTAATCAGTACCCACTAGTCAGATATCCCCTGTACTATCAGTACCCACTAAGTCAGATATCCCTGTACTATCAGTACCATAGTCAGATATCCCCCTGTACTATCAGTACCCATAGTAGATGATCCCGCTGTACTATAGTACCCACTAGTCAGAATATCAAAACCCTGTACTATGCAGTACCCACTAGTCAGCATATCCCCTGTACTATCGTACCCACTAGTCAGATTCCCCCTGTACTATCAGTACGCACTAGTAGATATCCCCTGTACTATCAGTACGCACTAATCAGATATTCCCCCTGTTACTATCAGTTACCCACTAGTCAGATATCCCCTGTACTATCAGTACCACTCGCCAGATATCACCCTGTACTTCAGTCCCACTAGTCAGAATATTCCCCTTGTAATATAGTCCCATAGTCCGATTCCCCCTCGTACTATCAGTACCCACTACGTCAGATATCCTGTTATATCAGTACCACTCGTCAGATATCAACCCTGTAATATCAGTACCGCACTAGTCAGTTATCCCCTGTACTATCAGTACCCACTAGTAGATATCCCCCTGTACTATCAGTACCGCCCCTAGTCAGATATCACCCTGTACTATCAGTACCCACTAGTCAGATATCCCCCTGTACTATCAGTACCGCACTAGTCGATATTCCCCTGTTTAGTACCCACTAGTCAGATATCACCCCTGTACTATCAGTACCCCTAGTCAGATATCCCCTGTACTATAGAACCACTAAGTAGTATCCCCTGTATATCGTCCCCTAGTAGATATCCCTGTACTATCAAACACTAGTTCAGATCATCCCCTGTTATTCAGTACCACTAGTCAGATATCACCTGTTTACTAATCAGAACCCACTAAGTCAGATTATCCCCCTGTCCTATCAGTAACCATAGTCAGATATCCCTGTACTATTAGAACGCCACTAGTCAGATATCCCCTGTACTATCAGAACCCCTAGTCGATATCACCTGTACTATCAGTACCCTACTAGTCAGATATCACCTGACTATCGTACCACTAGTCCAGATATCACCCTGTACTATCAGTACCCCACTAGTCAGATTATCCCCTGTATATCAGTACCCACTAGTACAGATATCCCCTGTACTCTCAGTACCCACTAGTTCAGATATCCCCGATGGTATAATCAGAACGCACTAGTCATATACTGTAACTTTTAATGTTGCGCTTGTTTTGTCGTTTTTAGTTGTGTGCCTGAATGTGCTATGTCTTGGTGTGTGTGGTGCAAGGTTTCCTTGGTTCGACTGGCACACGACTCAGCGACGGCAACCAATGAATGTGTGCATACTCTTAAAAATAAAAAAAGGTGCTATAAGAACTGTTTGGTCCTTTGAGACGCCGTAAGCCAGTATACACTTTCTCTCTCAAAACGTCAGATGAATCTCAATAACTGAATCTTTCAGTCATTTTACGTCTGCAATTTTACATCTAGTTACGATGTAAGTGCAGTAATTTCGCAAGTCCGTTTTTTTTCATGAAAGCTTGAGTCGTCTATTGCTAAGCGACAACAAAATCTTCGTTGAAGAATTCCCTCTGTTGACCAAATTATTGACGAAGGTGAGTAGACTTTGGGGTTTTCCGAACTACGGCTTGTCGTAGTTCAAAATATAATTATAAATATATACACAAACTTTTCCAAAAGCTGCATCGATGGGAAGCATGCGAACGCTTGAGAGCGTACGTGGTGCACTGTGTGTGTCGCTACTGCTCAAGCTTGTTTGGTCCGTGCGGACGTTCTGCTGGTGGAACAGGAGAATAGAGTCTGAGTGGGCGTGCATCACTGATTCAGCAGATGCGAGAGAGAGAGAGAGAGAGAGAGACAGAGAAGAGAGAGAGAGAGAGAGGAGAGAGAGAGAGAGAGAGGAGAGAGAGAGAGAGAGAAGAGGAGAGAGAGAGACAGAGAAAAGAAGAGCGAGAGAGAAGAGGAGGGAGAGAGAGAGAGAGAGAGAGAGAGAGAGAGAGAGAGAGAAGAGAGAGAGAGAGAGAGAAGACAGACAGACAGAGAGCGAGAGAGAAGACAGAGAGCGAGAAGAAGAGAGAGAGAGAGAGAGAGAGAGAGAGAGAGAGATAGAGAGAGAAGAGAGAGAGAGAGAGAGAGAGAGACAGAGCAGAGACAGAGACAGAACAGAGACAGAGAGACAGACAGACAGACAGATAATACAGGGGTTAATACTCTGAGTAGCTACTAGAAGTTGCTGTTGCTGCTTTCTCTCTATAACAGCAAAATGCAAAAGGGCTACTTTACTGGGTTACTACTTTAACTGGTTACTACTTTTACCTGGGTTTACTACTTTTTTAACCTGGGTTACTACTTTCTGGGTTACTACTTTTCCTGGGTTGGGGTACTACTTTACCTGGGTTAGGGTTTACTATCTTTACCGGGGTTACTACTTCTTACTGGGTTGGGGTTACTCCTTTAACCTGGGTTCCTACTTTACTGGTTAATACTTTTACCTGGGTTACTACTTTACCTGGGTTAGGGGTCTACTTTCCTGGGTTTGGGGTTTTATACCTTTCGGGTTACTACTTTACCTTTTGGGTTTGGGGGTGATACTTTACTGGGTTACTACTTTAACCTGGGTTAAGGGTACTACTTCACCTGGGTTACTACTTTACCTGGGGTTAGGGGTACTACTTCACCTGGGTTACTACTTACCCTGGGTTAGGGGTTCTATTTACTGGGTTTTAGGGGTTACTACTTCACCTGGGTTACTTAATTTTACCTGGGTTAGGGGGTACTATTTTTTACGTGGGCTACTACTTTACCTGGGTTAAGGGTACTGACTTCACCTGGGTTAACTACTTTATACCTGGTTAGGGGTACTTACCTCACCTGGGTTACTCTTTCCGGTTAGGGGTATACTTCACCTGGGTTACTACTTTACTGGGTTAAGGGGTACTATTTACTGGGTTACTACTTTACTGGGTTAGGGGTTAGCAACTTACTGGGTTGAGGGGTTTACTACTTTACTGGGTTATACTTTACTGGGTTAAGGGGTTATACTTCACCTGGGTTACTACTTTACTGGGTTACTACTTTACGCTGGGTTACTACTTTCCTGGGTTACTACTTATTGGGTTAGGGGTTATACTTTACCTGGGTTTAACTACTGTACTTTGGGTTAGAGGTTCTACTTTACCTGGGTTACTACTTACTGGGTTAAGGGGGTTACTACTTTAGCCTGGGTTACTACTTACACTGGTTAAGGGGTACTACTTTTCACCTGGGTTAACTACTTTTACTGGGTTAGGGGGTACTACCTTCACCTGGGGTTATACTTTAACCTGGGTTGGGTGTACTACGCCTTCACCCGGGTTACTACTTTACCTGGTTAAGGGGTAGCTACTTCCCTGGGTTACTTACTTTACCTGGGTTAGGGTGTACTACCTCACTGGGTTACTACTTTTCCTGGGTTAGGGTACTACTTCACTGGGTTACTACTTTACCTGGGTTAGGGGGTAGCTACTTCACCTGGGTTACTACTTTACCTGGGTTAGGGGTACTACTTCACCGGTGTACTCTTTACGTGGGTTTAGGGGGTACTATTCACCTGGTTACTATTTCCTGGGTTACGGGTGTACTACATCACCTGGGTTACTACTTTACCTGGGTTAGGGGTTTACCCATCACCTGGGTTTACCTACTTTACCTGGGTTAGGGTAATACTTACTGGTTACTAATTTAACCGTGGGTTAGGGGGGTACTACTTCACGCTGGGTTTAGGGGTAACTACTTCACCTGGGTTACTACTTTACCTAGGTTAGGGGTACTCACTTCCACCTGGGTTAACTACTTCACCTGGGTTACTACTTCACCTAGGTTAGGGTACTATTCACCTGGGTTTACTACTTCACTGGGTTAGGGGTTACTACTTCACCTGGGTTAGGGGGTCTATTCACTGGGTTTAATATTCACTCTGGGTTAGGGTTGTACTACTTTTACTGGGTTAAGGGTTACTAACTTACCTGGGTTCGGGGTACTACTATTCTGGGTTAGGGGGTTAACTACTTTACCTGGGTTAGGGGGTACTACTTTCACTGGGTTTAGGGGTACTACTTTCCTGGGTTAGGTTACTACTTCAACCTGGTTACCCTGTCTTTCTCTCTTCTCCCCCGTCTCGCCTTTCCCCCCTGTCCACTATCTCTCCCACAGTGTGCCCCATCAGTGAAACATCCCAGTCTGTCAGGGCAGCTGAGCTCCAGCAGCACCCCTCCCATGGGAACCCCCAAGTCCCAGAGCGGCACCCCCAGACCGGCCTCTGTGGTAGGGAGCCACCTCCAGGCTGCGGGAAGCAGGACCCCCTCTTCCACGGGACACCCCGACTCTGAGCCCCCCCAGACCAGACCGGGGGGTCTTGGAGCCTCCAACAACATTAGCAGTACTCCCTCCCACCAGCCAGGGAACTCTGTTGCACCTATACCTTCTGGCCCCGGCCCAGGCCCCGCGGGTGGAGGTCGTGGAGGGGAGGGGAAAGGGGTGCTGCCTCACCCCAGCACGGGGGTGTCTCCGTCGGGTAGCCCCTCGGTGCTCTCAGCCCACCTGCAGGTGGACGTGGGGGCGAGGGGCGGGGGTGGTCCGGGGGGTAACGGGGGAGACGGGGGAGACAGGAGTCTGTCTAAAGAGCAGCTGGAACACAGAGAGAGGTCTCTACAGACCCTCAGGGACATCGAGAGGCTTCTGCTCCGCTCCGGGACAGCAGGGGGCGCCGGAGAGCCACCGGGCCCCGACAACAACCCCAACAATGTAAACAAAATGAACACAGAAGGTAGTGGCGGCGGTCCGCTGGAGGACGGGGAGAATAGCGGGAATAATAACGATACTAACAACATGTTGGGCAAGATGAAGAAGTACGAGGAGCCTCTCAGGTCCATCATCTCCCAGACGCAGCAGCTGGGGGGGGCCGGGGGGATGGACGGCTCTCCCATGGGGGGTCCCCACCACCCCGACCACCACCTCCACTCCCCCGGGGGCCTGGACATGGGGCCCCTGTTGGGTCCTGACGGGCTGACCCCGGAGCAGGTAGCCTGGAGGCAGCTGCAGGAGGATTATTACCAGGAGAAGAGAAGGCAGGAGGAGATTCAGCCTAACCCTCACACACACCCACAGCACTTCAGATTGATGCAGGAGATGGGCCCCCCAATTATGATGAGGGGTCCCCCTCCGCCATACCACAGCAAGCCTGGGGAGCAGCAGTGGGGGCCAGGGGGTCCCATGATGGGTCCGGGAGGGATGGGACCGGCTGGGATGGGGCCGGGTAACCCTCGGATGATAGACATGCACCAGGAGGGGCCCCGGGGTCCACGGTTCCTGGGCCAGATGCAGAGGGGTCCCCCTGGGGGAGGGGGTTTCCCAAGCAGTCCTGGAGGGGTGTTATCCATCGAGGGTCTCAGCCCCCAACGGGCAGCCAGGCCAGGCATGTGGATAGAGGACCTGCCCCCCAACATGATGGGTGGTGGCAGGGGGCCTTTCTACCATGGGGGGCCAGGTGGGGGACCCCCCCAACACATGCAGGGTGACCCTGAGCGCCTGTTGACCCGGGAAGATATGTTCCGCATCATGGAGAAGAGGCAGCTGCAGGGGCTCCACCACCTGGAGCTGGAGAGGATAGTCCAACAACAACAACAGCAGCAGCAGGGTATGGGGGGCCCCAGGATGATGGAGGGACCAGGGGGGTTCCCCAACCAGGGGATGGGCCGAGGGCCAGGATCAAGGGGGGACCCCATGGACTTCCTAGGGTCCAGGGAGATGATGGGGTCCCCGGGCGGTGGTGTAGGAGGAGGGGGCCCCCAGATGAGAGATCTGGTAGACTCCTCTCTCGGCCCCGGGGGAATGAACATGAACGTTAACATGATGAACCAGCAGCAGCAGCAGCAGATGATGCTGCAGAAGCTGAGAGGAGGAAGAGGAGGAGGAGGGGGGCCACTAGAGGGGCCTCTAAGGGACTTGCTGAGCCAGGAGGACATCGCTCGGCTCCGGGCCGCCCAGAATGATGCAGGACGTGGAGGGAATAAAGCGATGCTCCACTTCCCTAACCAGGGGCACTTCCCTGGGGGACCGGGAGGAGGCGATGGAGGTTACCTCCAGGGGCCCGGGGCTAACATGTTCGGGTTGCCTGACCAGCATGGTGGCGGGCCTCACATGGGGGGTACGTCTCGCCTCAGCCACATGCCCATGGGGGGCAGTGGTGGTGGGGGGGGACCCCGGGGCGCAGAGCTCGGCCCTCACCACCCTTCGGACCTGTCCATCAACGTGAACCCCAGTATGGTCTCCCCGGCGATGCCCCCTCCCCCTCACCAGCTCAAGTCTCCATCCCTCAACCAGGAGCCATCGCCTCTCATGAACTCCCCCGCCGCGGGACTTAAGTCCCCCTCTCAGATATCCTCCGCTGGGGGTCCTCAGAGCCAGCAACACCCCTTACCTCCTGCCTCTGGGGCCGGGACCCCTTCCTCTTCCTCCATGAAGTCTCCCCAGGTGATGGGCCCCTCCCTGGGGCTGCGCTCCCCCTCAGACTCCCCTGGACGTCTGAAGTCTCCAGCCATGGTGCCGTCTCCGGGCTGGACGTCCTCTCCGAAGACCGCTCTCCCCAGCCCTGGGGGACTCAGCAGTGGGAAGGGGCTGGGGAACGGAGGCAGCAGCTCCACAGAGACCGGTAAGAACTAGACACAGGAAATGTCCCAGAAGGCACCCTACAAGACATGTAACCCCTGATAAGAACATGGATCACTGACTGTTCTATCACTACATTTTACTATAGCCTGTCTTGAATCCCTCCTTTAGATCAGGAGCTTGAAGAAAGTCCATTTTCTTTTTTTTTTTTTTTTTTTTTAACTAGGCAAGTCAGTTAAAACTTCTTATGGCTGCGATCCCGTTAACGGATCGATATGACAACAGCCCAGTGAAAACTGCAGGGCGCCAAATTCAAACAACAGAAATCTCATAATTAAAATTCCTCAAACATACAAGTATTTCACACCATTTTAAAGATACACTTCTTGTTAATCCCACCACAGTGTCTGATTTCAAAAAGGCTTTACAGTGAAAGCACCACAAAACATTATGTTAGGTCACCGCAAAATCACAGAAAAACACAGGCATTTTTGCAGCCAAAGACAGGAGTCACAAAAAGCAGAAATACAGATAAAATGTATCACTAACCTTTGATGATCTTCATCAGATGACACTCATAGGACTTCATGTTACACAATACATATATGTTTTGTTCGATAAAGTTCATATTTTAATCCAAAAACCTCAGTTTACATTGGCGCCATTGTTCAGAAATGCCTCCAAAATATCCGGAGAAATTGCAGAGAGCCACATCTAATAACAGAACAACTCATCATAAACGTTGATGAAAGATACATGTTTTACATAGAATTAAAGATACACTTGTTCTTAATGCAACCGCTGTGTCAGATTTCAAAAAAGCTTTACGGCAAAAGCACAATATTCAATAATCTTGAGAACAGCGTTCAGCCACAAAAGCAAGCCATACAGTTACCCGCCAAATTGTGCAGTCAACAAAAACTCATAAATAGCATTATAAATCTTCACTTACCTTTGCTGATCTTCGTCGGAATGCACTCCCAGGACTCCCACTTCCACAAGAAATGTTTGTTTGTTCGGTAATGTCCATCATTTATGTCCAAATAGCTATTTTTTTGTAGCGTGTTTGGTAAACAAATCCAAAGTCAGGAAGCACGTTCACTAAAAAGCAGACGAAATGTCAAAAAGTTCCGTAACAGTCAGTAGAAACATGTCAAACGATGTATTGAATCAATCTTTAGGATGTTTTTAACATAAATCTTCAATAATGTTCCAACCGGAGAATTCCATTGTCTTAGAAGTGCGATGGAACAGAGCTCCCTCTTCATGTGAACGCTCATGGTCAGAGGATGTAAGCTCATGGTAGACCTGACTCATTCCCGACTCCTTCGGCCCCATTTCACAGTAGAGCATCAGACAAGGTTCTACAGACTGTTGACATCTAGTGGAAGCCGTAGGAAGTGCAAACGGACCCATATCCCACTGTATATTTGATAGGCGATGAGTTGAAAAACTTCAAACCTCAGAATTTCCACTTCCTGGTTGGATTTTTATTAGGTTTTTGCCTGCCATATGAGTTCTGTTATACTCACAGACATCATTCAAACAGTTTTAGAAACTTCAGAGTGTTTTCTATCCAATACTAATAATAATATGCATATCTTAGCAACTGGGACTGAGGACTCTACTTTTTCTTACAAATGTAATATTGTTTTTTTTTACAACTAAAATATAGTCGTGGCAGAATTGTTTTAGTAATATGAATTAAATAATAAATATGAAGTATTTTGCACCTTGTTTAGACAAGCCTAAATTAGCTCAGGAGTAAAACGTGCCTTAACAAATTATTAAGTTATATGGACTCACTCTGAAATGATATGGGTTTGACATGATTTCTGAATGACTATCAGGCGGTCCGAAAATATCTGTAAGGTCCCTCAGTCAAGTATTGAATTTCAAGCACAGATTCATCTACAAAGATCAGGGAGCTTTTTCGAAAGCCTCATAAAGAAGGGCAGTGATTGGTAGATGGGTAACAATAACAAATCAGACATTAAATATATCTTTAAGCAAGTTTATTTATCTTTATGTTCAAGTTAATAATGTATACACACTACATGACCAAAAGTATGTGGACACCTGCTCGTCGAACATCTCATTCCAAAATCACGGGCATTAATATGAGATGGTCCCCCCTTTTGCTGCTATAGCAGCTTCCACTCTTCCGGGAAGGCTTTGACAATCTGGATGGAAAATTACTGAGGATAAAAGCASACATTCTATTTGCCATATCTTCAATCCAAGCCTACTAGAAAGTGTGTGCCCTCAGGCCTGGAGGGAAGCTAAAGTCATTCCGCTACCCAAGAATAGTAAAGCCCCCCTTTACTGGCTCAAATAGCRGACCAATCAGCCTGTTACCAACCCTTAGTAAACATCTGGGAAAAATGGTGTTTGACCAGATACAATGCTATTTTACAGTAAACAAATTGACAACAGAATTACAGCACACTTATAGGGAAGGACGCTCAACAAGCACAGCACTTACACAAATAACTGATGATTGGCTGAGAGGAATATCCCAAGGCAGCTGTCTAGGCCCCTTACCTTTTTCAATCTTTACTAACGACATGCCACTGGCCTTGAGTAAAGCCAGTGTGTCTATGWATGTGGATTACACAACACTATACACGTCAGTTACTACAGAGACTGAAATGACTGCAACACTGAACAAAGAGCTGCAGTTAGTTTCAGAATGAGTGGCAAGGAAAAAGTTAGCCCTAAAACTAAAAGCATTGTATTTGGGACCAATCATTCACTAAACCCTAAACCTCAACTAAATCTTGAAATAAATCATGTGGAAATTGAGCAAGTTGACGTGACTAAACTGC
The DNA here is from genome assembly GCF_002910315.2 of Salvelinus sp. IW2-2015. Taxonomy (NCBI): domain Eukaryota; kingdom Metazoa; phylum Chordata; class Actinopteri; order Salmoniformes; family Salmonidae; genus Salvelinus; species Salvelinus sp. IW2-2015. The sequence continues at coordinate 133,406 of NW_019943283.1, read as the reverse complement.
TTAGAGTTATCCTGGATTGTAAACTGTCATGGTCATAACATATTGATACAACAGTAGCTAAGATGGGGAGAAGTCTGTCTATAATAAAGCACTGCTCTGCCTCTCTTAACAGCACATCAACAAGGCAGGTCCTACAGGCCCTAGTTTCTACCTTTCTTAAGCAACACCTAATCAACAAGGCAGGTCGACTAACAGGCCCTAGTTTATTTCTGAACAACACTGTCACAGGCGATCCTAAAGCACAGCTCACCTAAGCAACATTCAACAAGGCAGGTCCTGACAGGCCCTAGTGTTCTACCTTCTTAACAACACTAGTCAACAAGGCAGGTCTGTACAAGGCCGCTAGTTGTCTAACTCTTAAAACCTATCGACAGCCAGAGGCCGTGTCTACTTATAAACATGACAAGGCAGGTCCTACAGGCCCTAGTTTAAGTCACAACCTGGACTAAACTGTATCATTGTGTGGTCAAGTGACAAAAAAAATGATTTACGGAAAATTGCAGAGTTGGCTCAGAACAGGCAGTCAGCGCTGGCCTTGGATGTTAGCACAGAGAGTCTAATGATTAAGTTATATGCCATGTCAATCTCTCCTGGCTCAAAGTGGAGGAGAGGATTGCAATCATCACTACTTTTATTTATGAGAGGTATTGTTGAATGCGACTGTGCTGTCTGTGTTGAACTACTGGGACACAGCTCAGACAGCCCATCATCCCACAGCATGGCCACCAGAGGTCTCTTCAGCAGTCCCAAGTCCAGAACAGTACTATGGGAGGTGCACAGTACTACATAGAGCCATGACTAACAGGGACTCATATTCCACAATCAAGGTAACTTGATGCGCAGAGAAATCAATTTTGAAAAACAGATAAAAATACACCTTTAGGGACGCGGGGGAGTTATAGAGACACAAACATAGGTATGAGACACACACCACACACCACAACACACACACACACACACACACACACACACACACACACACACACACGATAACATACGCACTACTACACACATGGATGCTTAGTAACTGTAGATTGTGGGTAAAGGGTGGAGTAGCGGCCTGAGGGCAGCGACAGTGTGTTGTGAAAATCTGTGATGTAACTGTAATGTTTTTTCAATATGAGTATTTTTCAAGATTGTATATAAACTGCCTGGACAACTAATGGGATGCATAAATAGACCCAGGAAGAGTAGCCTGCTCCTTGCAGGAACTAATGGGGAATCCATAATAAACACAGGAAGAGTAGCTGCTGGCCTTGGCAGGCAACTATGGGGATCCCATAATAAACCCCAGGAAGAGTAGCTGCTGCCTTGCAGGAACTATGGGATCCATAATAAACCCAGGGAAGATAGCTGCTCCTTGGCAGGGAAACTAAAGGGGTTCCTAATAAAACCCCAGGAGAGTAGTCCTGCCTGGCAGGAACTAATGGCGGATGCCATAGATAATACCCTCAGGCGAGTTAGCTGCTGGTCCTTGGCAGGAACTATATGAGGATCCATTAATAAACCCCAGGAAGAGTAGCTGGGCTGGCCTTGGCAGGAACTAATGGGGACATCTAATACCCAGGAAGAGTAGCTGCTGCTGGCAGGACTCTAATGTGAGTTCCACAATTAACCCCAGAGAGTGCTGCTGCCTTGGCAGGCAACTAATTGGGGGTCCATAATAACCCCAGGGAAGAGTAGCTGCTGACCTTGGCAGGAACTAAGGGGGATTCCATAATAAACCCCAGGAAGGGTAGCTGCTGCCTTGGCAGGAACTATGGGGGATCCTAAATAAACCCCACGGAAGAGTAGCTGCTGTCTTGGGCAGGAACTACATGGAAAGATCCATAATAAACCCCAGGAAGAGTAGCTGCGCCTTGGGCAGGGAACTAATGGGGATCCATATAAACCCCGGAAGAGTAGCTGCTGCCTTGGCAGGAACTTAATGGGCATCCATAATAAACCCCGGAAGAGTAGCTTGCTGCCTTGGCAGGAACAATTGGGGATCCATAATAAACCCAGGAAGAGTAGCTGCGCCTTGGCAGGAACTAATGGGGATCCATAATAAACCCCAGGAAGAGTAGCTGCTGCCTTGACAGGAACTAATGGGGATCCATAATAAACCCCAGGAAGAGTAGCTGCTGCCTTGGCAGGAACTAATGGGGATCCATAATAAACCCCAGGAAGAGTAGCTGCTGCCTTGGCAGGAACTAATGGGGATCCATAATAAATACWCAGACTCACAGCTGTAATCGCTGCCAAAGGTGTTTCTAACATGTATTGACTGAGGGTAAATACTTATCAAGGTTCTTTCACTTTGACATTACAGAGCATTTTGGGTAGATCTTTTACAAGAAAATTACAATTAAAACCATTTGAACAGAATTGTAACTTTGTAACAGAGTATAATGTGAAGAAATCCAACGCCTCTGTGTAGACTTTCTGTAGTCGCTGTGTTTTATCTACATGTCGCGTTGCAAACTAAATCGTTATTTTTGGATGCTAAAGATATTTCTCTCTCTATGCTTTCGTTATTGTTGATTCTTTGATTGTTTGATTGACCTTGTTCTTGTCCATCCCTGATAGGACCATCACTGCCCCCCAGGAGTTCTAACTCCACCCCTATCAGCCAGCCGGGTTCCATGGCTCCCAGCATGCCGTTCACCTCGTCGCCAGACAACCCTCCGACTCAGAACCCCCTCTCCCTCATTATGTCACAGATGTCCAAGTATGCCATGCCAAGCTCCACCCCTCTCTACCACGACGCCATCAAGACCATTGCCACCTCCGATGACGAGATGATGCCAGATCGCCCTCTGCTGTCCGGAGTCGGAGGTACGCTGACCACTTGTCTCGTTCAAAGTCAAGCCCAAACCCATATTTGATTAAATTGTAATCTACCATTTTTGTATAATAATCTTTCTGTTTTTCCATATTTGTGAGAGAGCAAAGTTTTWWAAAATATATATTTTATTTACATTTCAGATATAACATTTTGTGATAAAATGAGGCATGTTCATTTACATGTTATTGTTATTCGATTAATGATTACCCGTGTTAATAATATACAGTGATGATCCTCTCTCTCTCTCTCTCTCTCTCTCTCTCTCTCTCCTCTCTCTCTCTCTCTCTCGCTCTCTTCTCTCTCAGCTGTCTCTGTCTCTCCTCTCTCTCTCTCTCTCTCCTGTCTCTCTCGCGCTCTCGCTCTGTCTACTCTCTCTCTCTCTGTCTCTCTCCCTCTCGCTTCTGTCTATCTCTCGTCTCTCTCTTCTCTCTCTGTCTCGCTCGCTATCTCTCTCTCTTCTGTCTCTCTCTGTCTCTCTATTCTCTCGTCTCTCTCGCTCTCGTCTGTCTCTCTTGGGTCCTCCCTGTCTTACACCAGGTAAACCAGGGAACCCACCCGAGGGCTTAGTTGTGTCCAAGAGTTCCATCGGTGTCCACAGCGGCCAGCTGTCCCCAACCCATGGGCAAAAAGGTGTTGCAAAGCTCT
>NW_019943283.1:120832-129756 GCF_002910315.2 Salvelinus sp. IW2-2015 | reverse complement strand
CAGGTAACCCAGGGAACCACCAGGGCTCTATGCTGCTGTCCCAGAGTTCCATCGGTGTCCACAGCGGCCAGCTGTCCCCCAACCCCATGGGCCTGAACGGTATGAATCCTGCCATGATGGGCGCCGGAGGGGGACCCCTGGACAGGATGGGATACAGCTTGTCCCCCATGCACCCCCAAAACCAGATGGGAGGGTTCCCACGCATGCAGCACCCCTCTCACGGAGGCCCCATGCACTCCCCTCTGGGCGGTATGCCTCCCCAGTTCTCCCAACAGAACCCAGAAGATGTCATCCCCCCCCAGCAGCTGCAGCACATGCTCAGTAAGGGCATGTCCCACCCCCACCAGCGTGGCCCCCACCCCTCGGACTCCTTTTTGGGCCCCGACGGCCCCGACCTGAGTGACGTCATCCGACCGACCCACTCAGGCATCCCGGAGTTCGATCTGTCTCGTATCATCCCCTCCGACAAGCCCTCCTCCACCCTGCAGTATTTCCCCAAGGCAGAGGGCATGTCCGGGGGCCCGCAGGGCCAGGGGAACCACCCTAATCCCCACCAAGGCCAGCCTGGCTCCCAGGGCCCTGGACCCCCTCCTCCACAGCTCCTGAAACAGCTCTCTGCCCCTGGCCCTCACAGCAATGCCCCCTCCTCCAACCCTCACATTGCTAACCTCCAGAACATGATGGCAGAGCAGCAGCTGCCCCCTCACCCCTCCCACTGCGGGATGGGTAGACACGGTATGGCGGGGATGCCCCAGGGCGGATCCAGGGGCATGGGAGGTCCGGGTGGTCACATGATGCACCCTGGACACCTGATGGGGAGGACAGGTATGGGGCCAGGCCCCACCCAGCAACAGCTTCAACAGCAGGCCATGATGGCTAACAGCCTCCTCCACGGCGGCCACCCCGGCCCCCAGCCCCACCCATCCATGATGTCCTCCCAACAACACAGCCTAATGGCCCAGCAGAACCTCATGCTGATGCAGGCTAAGCAGAGAAGTATGGTCCTCCCTGGAGATCCATTCGGCCAGCAGGGGGGACCCGTCATGTCCCCTCAGGGCCCCATGATGGGGCCGGGCCCCCAACACCCCCAGGGTGGGWTGATGGGCCCCGGCATTGGCCCTGGCTCCCAGGGGCCTCTCAGACAGAGAGGTATGTCCCTGGACAGTCCCCTAGGCTACGGCCCTGGACCAGGGAGTATGGCTAACATACCCTTCTGATCCCCCTGAGCAGCCTGCTACATGTCTGGGGTACAAAATGGCCCCCTTATTCACTACATAGTGCGTTTGGGATGCAGACTTACTGTAAAAACCTTCTTTTCAATAGGGTGTTTTTCCATTGTCTCATATGTTTTCATCAATGTTAATACTGTTATTATTGCTTCAGATTGTTAAACAAATAAATGATATCAATTGATTATCTTCATGTTGTTTGGAGTACAAACTGATAAAAAAATGAAATAATAATACTGAAGAGCTGTCATGACAACGGTTTAATAAAAGATATTTGAAGCCATTTTCTAAAATATCTGTAAAATATGGAGCCTATATTTCACAGATGACTGTATTTGTTTTGGACGAGGTTTACGCTTGTAAAGCCTATTGGTTTATATATCTTTAATATCATTGATTATTTTTCTCCTCCGGCTACCAAACTGGAATATATAAATATATATGATATATATATATATATATGATATATATATAGTTGCTGTATATAAGATGCAATTTGTGATTGTTTGCAAATGTTCTGTATAACTGTGTTTTAATAGAAGTTTAAAACAATGAAAGAATACTGAACTCTATCCATGTCATTGTGTTGGTGTCATTGACCTTTTACATGTTTTATACTTCAGACACAGTAGTTTATACCTCTAGACACAGTAGTTTATACTTCTAGACACAGTAGTTTATACCTCTAGACACAGTAGTTTATACTTCTAGACACAGTAGTTTATACTTTAGACACAGTAATTTATACTTTAGACACAGTAGTTTATACCTCTAGACACAGTAGTTTATACTTTAGACACAGTAGTCTTTTAATACTTGTTGACTAGACCAGTAATTTATAATTTAGACACAAGTAGTTTTATCTTTAGACACAGTCCGTTCATTATGGAACTTTAAGACACAGTAGTTTATACTTAGACACAGTAGTCTTATCACTTTAGACACACAGTTAGACACATTTCTTTAGCTTTAACACAGTAGTTTATAACCTTCTAGACACAGTAGTTTATACTTGACACGGATTTTACCGTTACGACACGGTAAGTTTATAACTTTCTAGACGCAGTAGTTTATACTTCTAGACACAGTAGTTTATTACTTTAGACACAGTAGTTTATACCTCTAGAACAGTAGTTTATACTTATAGACACAGTATTTATACTTCTAGACACAGTAGTTTATACTCTAGAACAGTAGTTTATCTTCTAGACACAGTAGTATTTATACTTTAGACAAGTAGTCAGTTTATACTTCTAGACACAGTAGTTTATACTTTAGACACAGTATTTATACTTCTAGACACAGTAGTCATTATACTTAGACAAGGTAATTATACTTTAACACAGTAGTTTATCTCTAGACACTAGTAGTTTTTACACTTCTAGACACAGTAGTATATATACTTATAACACAGTAGTTTATACTAATCTTAGACAGTAGTTTATACTTAGAACAGTAAGTTTTATACTTCTAGAACCAGTTTTATACTTCTAGACACAGTATACTTCAAACCAGTAGCTTATATTAGGACAGAGTAATTGCATACTTCAACGGTTAGTTATCTACTTCGCAAGTATGTAGTATTTAGGACTCACGTCTAGAATTAGTATTTGCACATATAACTTTAGACACAGTAGTTTAATACTTACAGGACTAAGTAGTTCTATGACTCTCAGACACGTTTTAGTGTACACGTTCTTTTACTTCTGATCAGACACTAAAGTAATATTTACCTTTCTAGACACAGGTCTGTTTGTACTTAGACATCCAGTAGAGTTTATTACTTCTAAGAACTAGTTATAGCTTGTAACAAAAGTGATAACTTTAGACTGGATAATTATACTTCAAATCATGTTCCTGAGGTATTAATACTTTTGACTACTTAGTTTATACTTTAGGCACACAGTAGTTTTGACCTTATACGTAGAAACTCTCTGGTACAGTATTAGTACTTTAGACACAGTAGGTTTATACGTTTAGACACAGTAGTTTATACTTCTAGACACGTGTTTAATTAGCACAGTAGTTTATACTTTAGGACCAGTATATACTTCTAGACACTCAGTAGTTTTATACTTCTAGACACAGTAGTTTATACTTTAGACACCAGTAGTTTATACTTCAGACACAGTAGTTTGTACTTCTAGACACAGTAAGTTTATACTTTAGACACAGTAATTTAGATACGTTAGCACAGTAATTTATACTTCTAGACAGTAGTTTATACCTTAACCCAGTAGTTTATACTTCTTAGACACAGTAGTTTACTTACAGACACAGTAGTTGTTATAACTCAGACACGGTAGTTTTATACTTCTGACACGGTAGTTTATATTTAACCGTTGTTACTTCAGACACAGTAGTATATATTCTTGGACACAGTAGTCTATCTTCTATGAATCAGTCATATTATCTTCTGACACAGTAGTTATACTTCTATGACACCACGTAGTTTATATCTCTTGACACAGTAGTTTATACTTCTCTAGCCACAGTGTTTATCACTTTAGACTCAAAAGTTCATACTTACTAGACGAAAAATTTATATTTAGACGGATAGTTATAACTTCTACTTAAGACAGGTAGTTATTACTTGATCCATTTCTTAAGCACGGAGTTAGTTATACTGTTCTAGACACGAGTAGTTTATACTCCGTACAGTATTTTAGTACCTTTAGAAGACAGTTTACTTTTTGACCGTATTCGATATTCTAGAAACTGTTTATCACAGTATTTTTTAACTAATAGTACACTCAGGTAGTTACTATCAGCTAGTGCATTATTAAGACCAAGGTAGTTTATATCTTTTAGAGACACCAGTATTTATGTCTCTGGAAAGAGTAACTTTAATAACTTTCTAAGACACATCAGTTTATTACTTTTTATGATACAGTTAGTTTTATGCTTCTGACAGTAGTATTTAAGTAGTTTATACTTCTAGACACAGGTGTTTTATAAGTAATTATAACTTCATTGATCTCACAGTAGTTTTATATCCTTCTAGACACAGATTTTATACTTTTTTGAGTACAGTAGTTGTAATATACTCTGGAAACAGTGATTGTATAGCTCTGAAACAGTAGATTATACTCTAGACCGTAGTTATATATCTTGTAACCACATATGTTGTACTTTGTAGACACATCGTTATATACTTTTATGACACAGTAGGTATTTATATCTTCTAGACACAGTAATTTATACTTTAAGACACTAGTAGTTTTATACTTTTTCGAACACAGGTAGTTATTTTTTGACACCGGGTTTATACTTACAAGCCACGGAGTTTAAACTTCCAGCACTAGTTAGTAATATACTTATAGACAAAGTAGTTTATACTTTTAGAGACAGTAGTTTATACTTTTAGAGACAGTAGTTTATACTTCTAGACACAGTAGTTTATACTTTAGACACAGTGTTATATACTTTAGACACAGTAGGTTATACCTTTTGACAAAGTAGTTTATACTTCTAGACACAGTAATATTTACTTTTAGACAGGGTAGTTTATACTTCCAGACACAGTCGTTTATACTTCTAGACACATTCGTTTTTCTTCTAGACACAGTAGGTTATACTTCTAGACAGAGTAGTTTATACTTCCAGAGACAGTATTTTATACTTTTAGAGAGAGTAGMTTATACTTCTAGAAACAGTAGTTTATACTTCTAGACAGTAATATATACTTCTTGACACTGTAGTTTATACTTTTAGACACATTAGTTTATATTTTTGACACGGTAGGATATATTTTTTACATGGTGTATACTTTAGACACAGTAGTATATACTTTAGACACAGTAGTTTATACGTTATACAAAGTAGTCACTGATCTGATGAGTGGTAGGAGGATAAAGATTGTCTGGTGTGAACAACATTACGAAGCACTCAATCATATTTTATTTGTATAAAAAAAATGTTCAATACATTTCACATACAGTCAAGTAATTGGCAATCCAGGCCTATTGACTAAAGATCAATATTACACTTTCACACTTACAGAAAACTCTCCGGAACACAAATAGATGTTTATAAGTTATCTGGGACACAAATAGATGTTTATACGCACAAGCGTTTGTCGCACATTGGGTTATTGCATGCAATCATGGAAGACTCCGTATGTCAGTATATATACACAAGGCTTGCACAAGCAGGTGCTTGTGGGTTGTCACAACCCCATAAAGAGAGGTTAGACATACAGTAGGTTGATTAATGATTCACAAGCTCTAACAGTAACCCCCCCAGCAGCTCTTAGTTGTAACAGTGAAATCAATTTGTAAGCTGAAAATATAATAATTTTACTCATAATTAATTCAAAGATCAGATTTAACCATCAGTATCCCTTTAAAGAAACTACGTCTGAGACACCTTTTACCTGAGTTGTAACAGTAAAATATGTTGGTCAACATGAGGATTTTAGCGGTTGTGGCGGTGAGTCCTTTAGAGAATGACGCTGACGCCCTACTCCCCTCTGAGTACACCCCCTTTGCCAAAGCCTCAGTGGGCCAGCAGTCTCAGGAGATCCTGCCGAAACCGTACCCCAGTGAAGGCGTACAGCAGTGGGTTGAGGCAGCAGTGTGTGTACCCCAGGCTCTCTGTCACCACCAAGGCCTTATCCAAACTAGTCCGGGACTGGCAGCTCAAACCAGAGTCCAACCCTCGATCCACCAGGGTCCTCACCTAAACGTCACAGTGGAGAGAAGTCAATGGCATCTGTTCCATAGAGTTTATAATGCACTTCTTTGACCTGGGCCACTATATAGTTCTATGTACTTTGTATTGTATTATAGGGCCCAGGGTTCTGGTCAAGAGTAGTGCACTATATAGGGAATAGGGGACCATGTAGTGCACTATATATATGTATTTATTATCTATATATATATATATATATTCTATATATATTTATATATTATCTATATTCTATATCTATCTATATATATTTATTATCTATATTCTATATCTATATATATTTATTTATTATCTATATTATATATCTATCTATCTATATATATATATATATTTATTTATTGTTAATTTAAAAACAAAACAGTATAGTCTGCATGTTCTTGACTACATAACATTTTTTGGGGGATCATCAAATAKATTAAATGAATGAATGAATGAATGAGTTCACACCAGCATGGTGATGTTGTAGGGTAGCCAGCACAGGCAGAACACAGCAGTGACTAGTGCAGCCAGCCTGATGGCTCCCTCTTTCTCCAGGCTGCGCTGACCTCTCTGGCTATGGTGCAGGGTGACCGCCACAGCGGCGTAGCAGTAGGTCATGACCCCGAGAGGCAGGAAGAAACACAGCACGTGGGTCAGGAGCCTCTCCTGGAACAGAGGTACAAATACATCCCTTTGGTTTATTCCCACTAGATTGAGACACCAGGGATCCATCCTAAATGGCACCCTATTCCCTATATACACTTTTGACCAATAGGGAATAGAGTGACATTTGGGACACAGACCAGCAAATGTCTGCGTACGTGGTTATTTGAAAACATCTACTGGCTAAGTCTAACTCCCTGTCTCTGGCTGAGAGATTCCATCCAGGTCTAACTCCCTGTCTCTGGCTGAGAGATTCCATCCAGGTCTAACTCCCTTTCTCTGGCTGAAGAGATTTCCATCCAGGTCTAATCCCCTGTCTCTGGCTGAGAGATCTCCATAGCAGGTCTAAACTCCCTGTCTCTGGCTGAGAGGGATCCATCTAGGTCTAACTCCCTGTTCTGGCTCGAGATCCATCAGGTCTAACTCCCGTTCTGCTGAGCAAGATCTCCATCCAGGTCTAACTCCATGTCTCTGGCTGAGAGAATCCATCCAGGTCTAACTCCTGCGTTCTGCTGAGAGACTTATCCATCCAGGTCTAACTCCCTGTCTCTGGCTGAGAGCCATCCAGGTCTAACTCCCTGTCTCTGGCTGAGAGACTCCATCCAGGTCTAACTCGCTGTCTCTGGCTGAGAGAACGTCCATCCTGGTCTAACTCCTGGTTTTCTTGGCTGAGAGACTTCCATCCGGGCGTTAATCCCTGTCTCTGGCTGAGCGACTCCATCCAGGTTCTAACTCCCTGTTCTGGCTGAGAGATTCCATCCAGGTTCTAACTCCCTGTCTCTGGTGAGAGATTCCATCCAGGTCTTAACTCCCTGTTCTGGCTGAGAGATTCCATCCAGGATCATAACTTCCTGTCTCTGGCTGAGAGACCCATCCAGGTCTAACTCCCTGTCTTGGCTGGAGCTCCATGCCAGGTCTAACCATGTCTCTGGCTGAGAGACTCCATCCAGTCCTAACTCCTGTCTCTGGCTGAGGAGATCCATCGGTTAACTCCCTGTCTCTGCTGAGAGATCCATCCAGGTCTAACTCCCTGTCTCTGGCTGAGCGACTGACTCATCCAGGTCTAAACTCCCTGTCTCTGGCTGAGAGATTCCATCAAGGTCTACTCCCCTGTCTCTGGCTGAGAGACTCATCCAGGTCTAACTCCCTGTCTCTGGCTGAGAGATTCATCAAGGTCTAACTCCCTGTACTGGCTGATGAGACTCCATCCAGGTTAATCCCTGTTTCTGGCTGAGAGACTCCATCCAGGTCTAACTCCCTGTCTCTGGCTGAGAGACCTCCATCCAGGGTCTAACTCCCTGTCTCGCTGAGAGAGCTCCATCCAGGTCTAACTCCTGGTCTCGGCTGAGAGACTCCATCCAGAGTCTAACTCCCTGTCCTCTGGAGAGCTCCATCCAGGTTAACTCCCTGTCTCTGGCTGAGAAGATTCCAATCCAGGTCTAACACTCCTTTTCTCTGGCTTGGAGTACTCCATCCAGGTCTAACTCCTTGTTCTGGTGCTGATACTCATCAGGTAACTCTCGTCTCTGGCTGAGAGACTCCCATCAGGTCTAACTCTGGTGTCTCTGGCTGAGAGACTCCACAGGTCATAACTCCCTGTCTCTGGCTGAGAGACTCCCATCCAGGTTAAATCCTGTCCTCTAGCTGAGAGTTCCATCAGGGTCTAACTCCCTGCTCTGGCTGAGAGACTCCATGCTATGCAGGAGATTGGTTTCACCAGCTTGAGCTCCATCCAGGTCACACAAGCCAACAAAATAACTGGATCAGCGAAATGAAATGCTGAGCCGTTTGATGGGGACCACCGTCAGATCCCAGTTGTTTGCATGGAGACGTGACTGTGGAAGAGCATGAGAGCTGAGTCGGGTCTATAGGACTCTCCCCTACGGACAGGAACAGCATTGGGGACAGACAGAGCCAGACAAATGAGCCACAGTGCCAGACAGGTGAGGTGTACGTTCCTGGGGCGTCGGCTCTGGAGGCTGGTGATGGCATGCACGATGGCCAGGTAACGGTCGAAGCCGATACAGTCCAGGAGGAGACTCCACAAAGGAAGTTGAGTCGGTTCAACGACCATCATCAGCTTACACAGGACGTCTCCGAGCACCACGCCCAAGGACACCTGTGCCAGTGCGAAGGGGAAGGTGGCTAGCAGCATCAGATCAGCCAGGCCCAGGTGTAACAGATAGATCTCTGTGATCCTCAGGAGGCCACGGCGTTTCAGCAGCACCGTTAACATCAGTCCGTTACCTGGTGGGACCGGAAGATAATACACATGAAGACTGTTATTTAGGTGGAATTAAACCATAAGATAATACACATATAGACTGTTATTAGGTGGAATATAAACCATAAGACAATCACATA
>NW_019943283.1:99967-120807 GCF_002910315.2 Salvelinus sp. IW2-2015 | reverse complement strand
GCTATGCAGGAGATTGGTTTCACCAGCTTGAGCTCCATCCAGGTCACACAAGCCAACAAAATAACTGGATCAGCGAAATGAAATGCTGAGCCGTTTGATGGGGACCCACGTCAGATCCCAGTTGTTTGCATGGAGACCGTGACTGTGGAAGAAGCATGAGAGCTGACGGGTCTATAGGACTCTCCCCTACGGACAGGAACACGCATTGGGGACAGACAGAGCCAGACAATGAGCCACAGTGCCAGACAGGTGAGGTGTACGTTCCTGGGGCGTCGGCTCTGGAGGCTGGTGATGGCATGCACGATGGCCAGGTAACGGTCGAAGCCGATACATGCCAGGAGGAGACTCCCACAAAGGAAGTTGAGTCGGTTCAACAGACAATCAGCTTACACGGACGTCTCCGAGCACCACGCCCAAGGACACCTGTGCCAGTGCGAAGGGGAAGGTGGCTAGCAGCATCAGATCAGCCAGGCCCAGGTGTAACAGATAGATCTCTGTGATCCTCAGGAGGCCACGGCGTTTCAGCAGCACCGTTAACATCAGTCCGTTACCTGGTGGGACCGGAAGATAATACACATGAAGACTGTTATTTAGGTGGAATATAACCATAAGATAATACACATATAGACTGTTATTAGGTGGAATATAAACCATAAGACAATACACATATAGACTGTTACCTGGTGGAATATAACCATAAGATAATACACATATAGACTGTTATTAGGTGGAATATAAACCATAAGACAATACACATATAGACTGTTACCTGGTGGAATATAAACCATAAGATAATACACTATAAGACTGTTATTAGGTGGAATATAAACCATAAGATAATACACATATAGACTGTTATTAGGTGGAATATAAACCATAAGATAATACACATATAGACTGTTACCTGGTGGAATATAAACCATAAGATAATACACATGAAGACTGTTATTAGGTGGAATTAAACCATAAGGTAATACACATGAAGACTGTTATTAGGTAGTGTTTACCTTGACTATTGGAAGATCCAGTAGGAACACCAGTGTGTGTGTGTGTGTGTGTGTGTGTGTGTGTGTGTGTGTGTGTGTGTGTGTGTGTGTGTGTGTGTGGTGTGTGTGTGGTGTGTGTGTGTGTGGTGGGTGTGTGTGTGTGTGTGTGTGTGTGTGTGTGTACCTGTCAGCCCCAGGAAGAACACCAGGCTGTAGACCAGGGGTTGGAACACAGTATGAAACAGCTGGAGACCTGCTCCATCAGGACAGGTGTACTCAGTATCACTGCTACTGTTGTTAGAACTCTCCAGCAAATCTGAGTAGTTATCAAAGCCAGAGAAAATACCCCCCTCAAATGAACCCTGAAAAACAGGTTGAAAATCAGGTTGAAAAACAGGTTACAAATCAGGTTCAAAAACAGGTTAACAAACAGATCGAAAAGCATGTTTTGCTGGTGAAAGTTATATATTTTGTTGTATATCGATTGATGTACTTTTACTTTACACCTCACAGCTTGACGTCCTGAAATCACGTCACCGTCCTCTTTGACAAGATAATGGATAATGATGTTGGTTCAATATAAAATGTTTTTGTGGCTTAATTGCTTTTAATTGGTGTGTGGACAAGTGCAGTGAAAAGAGGTAGGAAAGGGGAAGCCCAGCAGTATAAAGGAGAGGACATCTGTGTATGTCTTTCCTCTCTGTAGAGATATAACACAAATAGACAGGAAATAGAGAGGAGAGCAGACATTTTTCACTTCCTCTCTTACGGTAAGTAGTACATGGATCTGTGATCAGGCATCCGTAACCAATTCACCCATCTGAGGATGCTATTCAATCAAACATGCATTGCTCTATGCTGTTGTTACGAAATAGCTCTTTTTTTTTTAGCCATGGTCAGAATCTAAGTGGTTCTTTGGCTGTAATAATCCAGGCTGTATCACATCCGGCCGTGATTGGGAGTCCCATAGGGCGGCGCACAATTGGCACAGTGTCGTCCGGGTTTYGCCGGAGTAGGCTGTCATTGTAAATAAGAATTTCTTCTTAACTGACTTGCCAATTAAATAAAGGTTACACATTGTACAGATTAAAAAAWATATATATTAATACAGGGATTTAAAACAGTATTTATTCTGTCAACACCATTACAATAAACTAACCAATTGAATATTACCGTTTCATTTCAATAGATTTACATTTTCTAAAGTAACCTTACTTTACATTATTTTTTTWACTTTAAATTAAAAATTATATTTTTCTGCTGGTTAACTCAAGAATCGGAACAACCAGATATAGTAAACCCACATTTCTAGCTCTGGAGGCAATGCTCACTTACAAAAATAATCTGCTCAGACCTGCATGGATGTAAAGCATTTAGTTAGCCAGACTCACCTCGTCATAAGTCATTTTTGTGTGCTTGTTATACTAATTTCAGGTGACCCTGATGTGGTGTGTGTAATGTTGGGTTTGGGTTTTATATCCCTTGACCCCCCCCCCCCCCATGCTATAAACAGACAATAACTATTCAACCAATGCAGTAGTCACTTCCTCAATACGCTTGTTTATGATGCGCCCATGAGTGATCTGATTGATTATAGTTGGCTAGTAGGGTTAAGTTGGTTCATAAAGTTATGAGCTTTAAAATGCATGATTTTATTCCCTCATGTTCTATTCATCAGATCAAATAGAAGACGAACTAATGAGGTGGTTAGCTGGAATTAATGGATGCAATGAGGGAGTTATGCATTAACATAATTACAGTGTTTAAACAATGTTCAGAATTTACACAATTTAGATTTGGCACATTTCTTTGGGTTTTTATATCCATTGAACAATGAGCAGTTCATCATGACTTATCATGCATGCATGTTATTTGATTCACATTTAGATTTGACATTTAAATAAAATAGCAGAAATGTATTTTACTTGTGTGGTGCATATGGGTGGCAGAGGACAAATGACAACACAGGCATGCAGTTTCATCTACATCTGAAGAAAAGGGATTGCTAGGCTGCGATACTGAGAAGTATTTCGCTTGCTGAATATTGCGAAGAATGCTATTAATAGTTATTGTGCTGTGTACACGTCTATATCGTTGCATGTGTAATAAAGAAATGGTTTTTTTCAGGTGATTATRATGGTATTGAATCAGGTGATGATGATGACGGACAGTGGGAGGGCTTAAATAGAAGGGGAGGCCATCTTGGTCTTTCTGTTTCAGACCAAACCGTAGCTTTACAAATAACAGCTGACAGCAGAGAAGTCAAAAAACAACAACAGATAATATCAACAATCCGCGGTAACTGTTCACTTAATCCTCTCCTTGTAGACTATATTTGACCTGATATACATGTACCGACCAGTATTTCTATGTGGGGTGTTTTGGCAGCGGGGCGTAGCTTTTTTCCAATGTTTTGTGCTCATGGCGTTAACGTTACTTCAGCCTGCGTCCCTTCTGGTTTTAACCTTAGCTAGCAAAATAGCTAGCTAGCTAACATTAGTTAGCTAGGTCGCTAACTAACGTAGGTAGCTACGTCGGGAAAGTGATGTTTGTTTAATACTTTAAGTTTGTTTCTAAATATGTGATTTATGTTGACTTTCCTCTAAATATCCACCTGGCATAAATAATGTTTTTTTTGCCGCGCCGCTAGCTAGCTAACGTTATCAATCAAATGTATTTTTAAAGCCCTTTTTACATCAGCAGATGTCAGAAAATGCTTATACCGAAACGAAACCCAGCCTTAAACACCAAGTAATGCAGATGTAGAAGCACGGTGGCTAGGAGGAACTCCCTAGTTAACGTTAGTTAGTTACCGGTTAGCAGACGTTTGGCTAACACACGGCTAGTTAGTTAGCAAGTTTTGCTAGTTAGATATTATCGCTAACGCGTCGAAGGTGCACCACGTTTTGACAACATTTTGGCGTCTGTATGCAATTAGCTACTAGTGAGACTATTTATTAAACGCACCACTCCCGGCTAGTTAATTTGTAGCTGGCTAAACCGTCGGGCTAGTTTACAAACTAGCAACTAGTGCTAGTTCTAACGCGTTAGTGACATGGTTTTATTGGCTACGTTAAAGAACTAGCTAGAACTCTGCTGTGAACTGAACTTGATAACTAGCTAAATTAGGTACCTCACTTTTCCTTTTTAAACAATTTTTGTATGAACAATAAAGTCTTCCGTGATAACATGTCTAAACCCTGTCTGACACTTCTTCTCTACCTCAGGGTGAAGAGTTCTGGGGATGGAAGTATTTAAGACAGGTGTGACCATGCAGCCTCTGGCGTAAGGCGCTCTGACCTATGCTACACCAAGCGTCAATAGACCGGGGTTTCTTCTTTTTTTCTTTTTTTGTTGTTGCTTGTGTCAGTCATTTTGTTGACAGTTTTTGATGAGATGTTCCGCAAAGAACAATACTATTGAGGAACAGGAGAGGAGACGATTGCTTCTATCTAATTACATTTGCTTTGGATAACAGCCTGTGAGAAGTCAGACTATTCCTCAAGATTTATTTCCCCCCCCCCCACACCACCACAATCAGAATAAGAACTGTATCACGCCCTTTGTGGATAGGATAATTGACTAGCCATGAGTACCGCCAGTACCCATAACCCATTGATACTGGGCCATTCCAGCCAGAATGGCCAGCTCCGAGGCCCGGTGGTGAAGGTTGCAGGAGGGCAGGGCAGCGGAGGAGGAAGTCATCAGACACATCAGTCCAGCCAGATGAAGCAGGCCTCCAGCACAATCAACAACGGCACTGGGCCTAGCAGCACCCAGTTGGCTAAAGCTACCCCCACAGCCAATACTGTCATCAAGTGAGTCCTAGTTAATTTACAGTGAACGAATGGCTCTCAAGCGTTCTCTTTTGGGGCATGTACTCATAACTCATATTTTTCCACAGGCCTGGAGATGACTGGAAGAGGAATTTGACGCTCCCTCCAAAAGACATGAGGATGAGAACTTCGGTAAGGACATGTTCCCTTTTGAATCAAATGTAGTTTAAACTGTTGTAGTTATTGCCGTGGTCTAGTGTAAAGGGCGTGTGATTTTTATTTATTTAACCTTTATTTAACTTGGCATGTCAGTTAAGAACAAATTCTTATTTACAATGACGGCCTACCAAAAGGCAAAAGGCCTCCTACGGGAATGGGGGCCTGGGATTAAAAATAAATACAATATAAATATAGGATAAAACACATCACAACAAGCGGGACAACACAACACTACATAAAGAGAGAGTAGCTTAGCGTTAGCAAAAAGAGTGCTAGCTTAGCATTTTGCGCTGTGTCCCTGAAGCTACCTCTGACTGGGCTTAAACCAGTGTCCTCTGGCCAACACACGTGACTGCCCGCTTGACAATGTACAAACCAGTTAAGCTATAGAAAAGGATCCAATTCAATAGCGCCTCTGGCAACATTTCAGGTTGGCTTTGGCTCCRGTGTGGCTCAGTTGGTAGAGCATGGCGCTTGCAACGCCAGGGTTGTGGGTTCATTCCCCACGGGGGGACCAGGATGAATATGTATGAACTTTCCAATTTGTAAGTCGCTCTGGATAAGAGCGTCTGCTAAATGATTTAAATGTAAATGAGTGAGCTTACGGCACGTTCTTATGTTACACTAGGGCAGTAGTAGTCGGGTTCTTATGTTACACTAGGGCAGTAGTAGTCGGGTTCTTATGTTACACTAGGGCAGTAGTAGTCGGGTTCTTATGTTACACTAGGCAGTAGTAGTCGGGTTCTTATGTTACACTAGGGCAGTAGTAGTCGGCGTTCTTATGTTTACAACCTAGGGCAGTAGTAGTCGGTTCTTATGTTACACTAGGGCAGTAGTAGTCGGGTTCGTTTTTTATGTTTACACTGGGCAGTAGTAGTCGGGTTCTTATGTTACAGCTAGTAGGGCAGTCAGTAGTTCAGGTTCTTATGTTACACTGGGCAGTAGTAGTCGGGTTCTTATGTTACACTAGGGCAGTAGTAGTCGGTTCTTATGTTACACTGGGCAGAGTATGTCTATGTTACACTAGGGCAGTAGGAGTCAGGTTCTTAGTTCATTTCTCTCTCATTATAATCAATGTTAAGTTGATTCAATGTTGTTTCAATGTTGATCCGATGTACAACAGGACGTAACGGCGACTAAAGGCAATGAGTTTGAAGACTACTGCCTGAAGAGGGAGCTGCTGATGGCATCTTTGAGGTGGGCTGGGAGAAACCCTCTCCAATACAGGTACGCTAAGAGCTAATGTTGCTACGTAGCCGCTGCATACAGGACACTGGCTGCATGGTATGTGTATTAGCTCTTGTTCATGATCTCTGGAGGCTGTATGGATCTGTAACTACTACAGTGTAGTTTAGTAGGATGGAGGCTCCATAGCTGTATGGATCTGTAACTGCTACAGTGTAGTTTAGTAGGATGGAGGCTCCATAGCTGTATGGATCTGTAACTGCTACAGTGTAGTTTAGTAGGATGGAGGCTCCATAGCTGTATGGATCTGTAACTACTACGGTGTAGTTTAGTAGGATGGAGGCTCCATAGCTGTATGGATCTGTAACTGCTACAGTGTAGTTTAGTAGGATGGAGGCTCCATAGCTGTATGGATCTGTAACTACTACAGTGTAGTTTAGTAGGATGGAGGCTCCATAGCTGTATGGATCTGTAACTGCTACAGTGTAGTGTAGTAGGATGGAGGCTGTATGATCTGTAACTGCTACAGTGTAGTTTAGTAGGATGGAGGCTCATAGCTGTATGGATCTGTAACTGCTACAGTGTAGTTTAGTAGGATGGAGGCTCCATAGCTGTATGGATCTGTAACTGCTACAGTGTAGTTTAGTAGGATGGAGGCTCCATAGCTGTATGGATCTGTAACTACTACAGTGTAGTTTAGTAGGATGGAGGCTCCATAGCTGTATGGATCTGTAACTACTACAGTGTAGTTTAGTAGGATGGAGGCTCCATAGCTGTATGGATCTGTAACTGCTACAGTGTAGTTTAGTAGGATGGAGGCTCCATAGCTGTATGGATCTGTAACTACTACAGTGTAGTTTAGTAGGATGGAGCTCCATAGCTGTATGGATCTGTAACTGCTACAGTGTAGTTTAGTAGGATGGAGGCTCCATAGCTGTATGGATCTGTAACTGCTACAGTGTAGTTTAGTAGGATGGAGGCTGTATGGATCTGTAACTGCTACAGTGTAGTTTAGTAGGATGGAGGCTGTATGGATCTGTAACTGCTACAGTGTAGTTTAGTAGGATGGAGGCTCCATAGCTGTATGGATCTGTAACTGCTACAGTGTAGTTTAGTAGGATGGAGGCTCCATAGCTGTATGGATCTGTAACTGCTACAGTGTAGTTTAGTAGGATGGAGGCTGTATGGATCTGTAAATGCTACAGTGTAGTTTAGTAGGATGGAGGCTCCATAGCTGTATGGATCTGTAACTGCTACAGTGTAGTTTAGTAGGATGGAGGCTCCATAGCTGTATGGATCTGTAACTGCTCAGTGTAGTTTAGTAGGAGGGGCTGTATGGATCTGTAACTACTACAGTGTAGTTTAGTAGGATGGAGGCTCTACAGCTGTATGGATCTGTTACCGCTACATGTAGTTTAGTAGATGGAGGCTCTACAGCTGTATGGATCTGTAACTACTACAGTGTAGTTTAGTAGGATGGAGGCTCCATAGCTGTATGGATCTGTAACTGCTACAGTGTAGTTTAGTAGGATGGGGGCTGTATGGATCTGTAACTACTACAGTGTAGTTTAGTAGGATGGAGGCTCCATAGCTGTATGGATCTGTAACTGCTACAGTGTAGTTTAGTAGGATGGAGGCTCCATAGCTGTATGGATCTGTAACTGCTACAGTGTAGTTTAGTAGGATGGAGGCTCCATAGCTGTATGGATCTGTAACTACTACAGTGTAGTTTAGTAGGATGGAGGCTGTATGGATCTGTAACTACTACGGTGTAGTTTAGTAGGATGGAGCTGTATGGATCTGTTAACCGCTACAGTGTAGTTTAGTAGGATGGAGGGTCCATAGCTGTATGGATCTGTTACGCTACATGTAGTTTAGTAGGATGAGGCTCCATGCTGTATGGATCTGTACCGCTACAGTGTAGTTTAGTAGGATGGAGGCTGTATGGATCTGTAACTGCTACAGTGTAGTTTAGTGGATGGAGGGTCCATAGCTGTATGGATCTGTTACCGCTACAGTGTAGTTTAGTAGGATGGAGGCTCCATAGCTGTATGGATCTGTAACTGCTACAGTGTAGTTTAGTAGGATGGGGCTGTATGGATCTGTAACTACTACAGTGTAGTTTAGTAGGATGGAGGCTCCATAGCTGTATGGATCTGTAACTGCTACAGTGTAGTTTAGTAGGATGGAGGTCCATAGCTGTATGGATCTGTAACTGCTACAGTGTAGTTTAGTAGGATGGAGGCTCCATAGCTGTATGGATCTGAACTACTACAGTGTAGTTTAGTAGGATGGAGGCTCCATAGCTGTATGGATCTGTAACTACTACAGTGTAGTTTAGTAGGATGGGGCTGTATGGATCTGTAACTACTACAGTGTAGTTTAGTAGGATGGAGGCTGTATGGATCTGTAACCGCTACAGTGTGTTTAGTAGGATGGAGGCTCCATAGCTGTATGGATCTGTAACTGCTACAGTGTAGTTTAGTAGGATGGAGGTCCACAGCTGTATGGATCTGTAACGCTACAGTGTAGTTTAGTAGGATGGAGGCTGTATGGATCTGTAACTGCTACAGTGTAGTTTAGTAGGATGGGGGCTGTATGGATCTGTAACTACTACAGTGTAGTTTAGTAGGATGGAGGCTGTATGGATCTGTAACCGCTACAGTGTAGTTTAGTAGGATGGAGGCTCCATAGCTGTATGGATCTGTAACTACTACATGTAGTTTAGTAGGATGGAGGCTCCATAGCTGTATGGATCTGTAACTGCTACAGTGTAGTTTAGTAGGAT
Organism: Salvelinus sp. IW2-2015; assembly: GCF_002910315.2. Lineage (NCBI taxonomy): Eukaryota > Metazoa > Chordata > Actinopteri > Salmoniformes > Salmonidae > Salvelinus > Salvelinus sp. IW2-2015. Next base: position 111,853 of record NW_019943283.1, on the reverse strand, counting down.
GGAGGCTCCATAGCTGTATGGATCTGTAACTGCTACAGTGTAGTTTAGTAGGATGGAGGGTCCATAGCTGTATGGATCCGTTTACCGCTACAGTGTAGTTTTAGGAATGGAGGCTCTACAGCTGTATGGATCTGTAACCGCTACAGTGTAGGTTAGTAGGATGGAGGCTCCATAGCTGTATGGATCTGTAACCGTTAGTGATTAAAGATGAGGGCCAAATGGGTGGGGGCGGTCCAGTCTGACCCCGAGGGTGGATCCAGTCTGACCCCCGTGGGCGGTCCAGTCTGACCCCCGGGGGCGGGTCCAGTCTGAGRCCCGYGGGCGGGTCCAGTCTGAGCCCCGGGGGCGGGTCCAGTCTGAGCCCCGGGGGCGGGTCCAGTCTGGGAGCTGCAGTGCTGCTGCTTCTCTGTTCTCCTTTTTAGTTCGTTGGTTGATTTGAATGGAACTGATTGGCCCAGAGATTCCACTCACCTGGTGTCTCAGCAGAGGTCTGAATGAATCTCTGATTAGAGGGGGGGAGGATGACCACCAGCAAGGTGTAGAGGTGTTCCAAATGGAGCCCTATTCCCTATGTAATGCACTACTTTTGTCTGTGGCACTAATATAGATAATGAGGTGCCATTTTGGGACTCAGGCAGACCTCAAGGCCCTGGGTTCTCGAGGGGATAAGTGGACTCTTAACGTGTTGCCTTTCCTTCTCTAGGAGGAGAGCATCCCCATAGCGTTGTCTGGGAGGGACATTCTGGCCAGGGCCAAGAACGGGACAGGAAAGAGCGGAGCCTACCTCATTCCCCTATTGGAACGTATTGACCTGAAGAAGGACTGCATACAAGGTGAGATTCCACTTGTCAACCTATGACCCATTGCCTTTTGTTTTAAACAGATGTAAAACACTTGGATCCACATGTCCATCATTACCTTGCCTAACCTTTGGGTCTCAGTAGACCAACTGTCTTCAGTAGAATTGAAAATGCCGATTTGTGAAAGTGCCAGACTAGTCTGATCTCTGTATAGACTAATGTAGTTCCCCCAACCTGCCTTCTAACCCGTACCGTAARACCCTGTATATAGCCTCCACATTGACTCTGTACCATCACCCCCCTGTATATAGCCTTCACATTGACTCTGTACCGTAACACCCTGTATATAGCCTCCACATTGACTCTGTACCGTAACACCCTGTATATAGCCTCCACATTGACTCTGTACCGTAACACCCTGTATAATACCCTCCACATTGCTCTGTACCGTAACACCCTGTATATAGCCTCCACATTGACTCTGTACCGTAACACCCTGTATATAGCCTCCACTTGACTCTGTACCGTAACACCCTGTATATAGCCTCCACATTGACTCTGTACCGTAACACCCTGTATATAGACTCTCTTACCGTAACACCCTGTATATAGCCTCCACCTTTGACTCTGTACCGTAACACCTGTATATAGCCTCCACATTGACTCTGTACCGTAACACCCTGTATATTGCCTCCACATTGACTCGTACCGGTACCCCCTGTATATAGCCTCCACATTGACTCTGTACCGTAACACCCTGTATATAGCCTCCACATGACTCTGTACCGGTACCCCCTGTATATACCCTCCACATTGACTCTGTACCGGTACCCCCTGTTTATATCCTCCACATTGACTCTGTACCGGTACCCCCTGTATATAGCCTCCACATTGACTCTGTACCAGTACCCCCTGTATATAGCCTCCACATTGACTCTGTACCGGTACCCCCTTGATATAGCCTCCACACTGACTTGTACCCGGGTACCCCTGTATATAGCCTCACTATTGTTATTTTATTGTTGCTCATTAATTATTTATATTTTGAACCGCGTTGTTGGTTAAGGGCTTTTAAGTAAGCAGTACACTGTATTTGGTTTTAATCGCTGCCAAAGGTGTTTCAACAAAGTACTGAGTAAAGGGACTGAATACCTCTGTAAATGTGATACTTAAGTTTATAAGAAATATATAAATTAGAAGAAAAAAATCCACTATTTTTGCTTTGTCATAATGGGGTTTTCTGTGTAGATTGCTGAGGATTTATTTTATTGACTCCGTTTTAGAATAAGGCTGTAACGTAACCAAATGTGTAAAAAAAAAAATCAAGGGGTCTGAGAACATTCCGTAGGGATATATGATCAAACGTATGGTTCTCTCCTCCCCAGCGATGGGCATCGTCCCCACCAGAGAACTGGCCTTGCAGGTGAGCCAGATCTGTATCCAGATCAGCAAACACATGGGCGGGGTGAAAGTCATGGCTACAACGGGCGGCACCAACCTCCGCGATGACATCATGAGGCTCGACGAGACAGGTACACCTCACCTGGCCAAGAGCCAGTTAGATTTAAACATGACTTTGGTGTTATTCAATGACCAAGTCACCTTAACTCAAGTCTCAAATGTATGGTGATGCTAGGCTTATCTTTTCAATTGCATTATTCTTTTGTAGTTCACCTTGTGATTTGTGTTTTATAATCATTCTAATCTTTTGTCTCTAGTACACGTTGTGATTGCCACCCCTGGGAGGATCCTGGACCTCATTAAGAAGGGTGTGGCCAAAGTCAATCAGGTTCAGATGATTGTTCTGGATGAGGTGAGCTGCGGGTGTTCGTTTACCATGTGCTGTGTTCCTTTAGTCTCGGTGTCTTCAACTGAACTGTTACCTGGTTACTTTACCCGTAGTTACCAGTCAACTGTAGATCCATTATGTTGTTGTCTCTGTCTGTCCCCCAGGCAGACAAGCTGCTGTCCCAGGACTTTGTGGTGATGATGGAYGAGGTACTGAGCTACCTGCCCAAACAGAGACAGATTCTGCTCTACTCTGCTACCTTCCCTCTCAGCGTGCAGAAGTTCATGGTAAATTCTGGGTTCTGATTTAATGGGGCCTTTTGGGGGTTGGACTAGCCTAGATCATCGTTTAGTCTGCGTCTGTGAACAACGAAAGCCCTGTATTGATTTATACAGTCCTGATGTATGTGCAGTATAACGCTTAAGTTGTGAATTTCGACTCTGTAATAGAATATTAAAGGGGTTTCCATCGTCTTGCTTTTGTATATTTTTGTTATAGTTAAAATATTAATGATGGACTAACAAAACACAGCGTGACGTCTTCCTGCTTCACGAACATCAACGACGTAGTTGGGTCATGACGAGCACCCTCACGAGCCCTCTCAATGTGGTGTTATTTCCTGTGTCTCAGAACTCCCACCTGTCCAAGCCCTACGAGATCAACCTGATGGAGGAGCTGACCCTGAAGGGGGTCACCCAGTATTACGCCTACGTTACAGAGAGACAGAAGGTCCACTGTCTCAACACACTCTTCTCCAGGGTGAGTACTATCGCCTTAACCCCTGTCGCTGTAACCCCGTGTACCCTGACCCTGAAGGGGGTCACCCAGTYTTATCCCTACGTAAGAGACCATGTCCACTGTCTCAAAACATTTTCCAGGGTAGGTACCTGTCAACGACCCCTAACCCCTACGCTACAGAGCAAAGCTGACTCTGTCCTCTGCCCTTTGCCCCCCCCCCCTCAGCTGACTCTGTCCTTTGCCCCCCCCAGCTGACTCTGTCCTTTGCCCCCTCCCAGCTGACTCTATCCTTTGTCATTTGCCCCCCCCAACACTTCTCTATCATATTTAAAATAGGCTTACAGTTGGCACATTGTATGTTTCTCTCAACCGTCTGAAGCTGTAACTGACCCAATCGGCTGAGGGCTATTTTCCTCCATGTTGGATGGCAGCACTTCACTTGATACCACTGATGTGAGGAAAAAAACTGTTTGCCAAATTATTTTTCCTAAATTGCACAACCACTATTATGTAATCATCTCCACTAGTGCCACCTGCTGGTCAAAAGAATTTAAAGCATCCAAATGATTCTAGAAGTCTCCCACACCRTGTAGCGCGTGCTCTGCCTTGCCCTATTTGTCCTCTACCGTACTAATCGGGTGGTTGTTCGACAAAACGATGTTTCGGACGTCGTTGATCACCGTCCGTTCTGATAAAGTGATACAGGGCGGCGGCGTACCTCGGAGCTTCCACATCAAACGTAACATCACTGATGAATGGTACGCCTAGTAGATGGACCCGAAATGGATGGATTAGGTTCAGGGAGAAAGATCTGAAACAAGCTGCTCCAGTGCCTTCGGYAACTATTCAGGACTTATTCCACATTTGGGGCGGCAGCGTAGCATAGTGGTTAGAGCGTTGGACTAGTAAACGAAAGGTGGCAAGATCGTATCCCCCGAGCTGACGTGTTCCTAGGCCGTCATTGTAAAATATGAATTTGTTCTTAACTGACTTGCCTAGTTGAATAAAGATAAAATAAATAACATTTGGATACAGCCTGAATTCAAGATGGATTAAATGTTTATTTTTGACAAATGTATTGAAAAAGAAACACAAATATATCATTTACATAAGTATTCTCAGTATTGAATCAGCTTTGTTTAAATCAAGTTTAGTCTGATGGTTGGCAATATCAGCCAATGAATGATAGATTATCACTTGTGAATGATGCCCAGCGGAAGAAATGCAATTTTTTTTCTAATCATAGTCGCACAGCTCATGTAGCATAGCCCATAGGCCTGCATGTTTTTTAATAAGGTTTGTATCACAACTAAAGTGGCCAAATAACTTTAGAAAATTAAGCACATTAATCTGATTTACAAGGGGTGTAGAGCATAACTGCAGCGCGTGAGTTTCAAGTTTGTTTTTGATGCTAGTGGTTGTATTAATTTGGGATCTATCGCATCCCACTACTGTCCCAGACGGTTTAGAATATTTATTTATCGAACAATTAAATAGGTCGACTTTTGTACAATGGGGGATAATAGATTGACGTAGGCTAGTGCTTTTGCTGTTTGTTAGGCCTACTCATCTTATTGTCTGACGAAAAGTAAATGTGGAATTGGATAAGGCGTCCCCGACGTGTCCGTCTTCACTTGTAGCCTGTGAAAGACCTGATCACGTGATGGGGAGCCATGTTATTTTCTTCAGAGTGCACAGAACTCATGGAGAAGGGCACAACGGCCACTAGCTGCAAAATGCATGGATAATATTTTTTTTAGGGTGCATTACAGCCACACGAAGGCGACGCCGCAGTGAAATTCAAGGCATTWTCAAGTGCTTGTCAAATTGACTGACGTGTGTACAGCCTGTGCAACAACAAAAAAACAAAAGCAGAGCGCATGCCTTTTCAAGCGACTTTTTTTCAAATCGTCGTTAGTCGCATCATGCAGCTTTACAATGTATTTAAAAATCAAAACATACTGTAGAACTACTGAAGATACATGAACTCTAATTTAAGGATATAGGACGACCTATTTGTTTAACCGCTCAACACAACAGCCAGATGTATCCACTCCCTCAAATCGTTTGGAGAAAATATCAATTTTTATTTATTCAGCTTTGTTCAATTTTCTTCATACTATAAAATAACGCCACGGAATTCTTGTCCGCTATATTAACTAATGTAGCCCACAGCCACATGGCATAGCCAGATCAGGAACTAACATAAGGACAACTCAAGAGTATGCTGTTCTGTTCTTCAGAAATAGACTACATTTTCTTCTAAAATAATGGATTTATTGTGATGGCGTAGATTTTATATATTTTTTATTTATTTCACTTTATTTAACCAGGTAGACCAGTTGAGAACAAGTTCTCATTTGCGACTGTGACCTGGACAAGATAAAGCATAGCAGTGTGACACAAACAACAACACAGAGTTACACATGGAGTAAACAATAAACAAGTCAATGACACAGTAGAAAAAAGAAAGTCTATATACAGTGTGTGCAAAAGGCATGAGGAGGTAGGCAATAAATAGGCCATAGGAGCGAATAATTACAATTTAGCATTTACACTGGAGTGATAAATGAGTAGATTATGATGTGCAAGTGGAGATACTGGTGTGCAAAAGAGCAGAAAAGTAAATAAAATAAAAACAATATGGGGATGAGGTAGATAGATTGGCTGGGCTATTTACAGGTGGACTATGTACAGCTGCAGCGATCGGTTAGCTGCTCGGATAGTAATAAATTATATGGATTTATTAGATGTTCCAAAGGTCTGCATCAGTGGGTCGTAGGCTAAGTTACATCCTTATTCTAAAATTATGTTTTCCTCATCAATCTACTAGCAATAATGACAAAGCAAAAACTGTTTTTTTAGGATTGTGTGTGTGAAATATCACATTTACATAAGTATTCAGACCCTTTACTCAGTACTTTGTCGAAGCACCTTTGGCAGCGGTTACAGCCTTTAGTCTTCRTGGGTATGACGCTACACGCTTGGTACACCTGTATTTGGGGAGTTTCTCCCATTRTTKTCTGCAGATCCTRTCAAGCTCTGTCAGGTTGGATGGGGAGCGTCGCTGCAGAGCTATTTTCAGGTCTCTCCAGAGATGTTAGATCGGGTTCAAGTCCGTAGTCTGTGTGTCTTTGAGTCTGTGGTCCCAGCTCTCTTCAGGTCATTGACCAGGTCCTGCCGTGTAGTTCTGGGCTGATCCCTCACCTTCCTCATGATCATTGATGCCCCACGAGGTGAGATCTTGCATGGAGCCCCAGACCGAGGGTGATTGACCGTCATCTTGAACTTCTTCCATTTTCTAATAATTGCGCCAACAGTTGTTGCCTTCTCACCAAGCTGCTTGCCTATTGTCCTGTAGCCCATCCCAGCCTTGTGCAGGTCTACAATTMTATCCCTGATGTCCTTACACAGCTCTCTGGTCTTGGCCATTGTGGAGAGGTTGGAGTCTGTTTGYTTGAGTGTGTGGACAGGTGTCTTTTATACAGGTAACGAGTTRAAACAGGTGCAGTTAATACAGGTAATGAGTGGAGAACAGGAGGGCTTCTTAAAGAAAAACMAAKAGGTCTGTGAGAGCRGGAATTCTTACTGGTTGGTAGGTGATCAAATACTTATGTRATGCAATAAAATGCAAATTAATTACTTAAAAATCATACAATGTGATTTTCTGGATTTTTGTTTTAGATTCCGTCTCTCGCAGTTGAAGTGTACCTATGATGAAAATTACAGACCTCTACATGCTTTGTAAGTAGGAAAACCTGCAAAATCGTCAGTCCCCGTATTGAAGATCAGCGTGACACATGTGTTTTTACCTACCCTTACCATCTGGGGGCGGCCCGTCAGGAAGTCCAGGGTCCAGTTGCAAAGGGAAGTGATTAGTCCCAGGGTCCTTAGCGTAGCTATGAGCTTTGGTTAGAGTCCCACTCATTGAAAGCTATAGCCTTTAGCTCKGTGCGGCTGTTGCCTGTGATCCATGGCTTCTGGTTGGGATATATACGTACGGTCACTGTGGGGACGATGTCATTGATGCACTTGAAGCTAGTGATTGAGATGGTTTACTCAACTGGAACATATTCCAGTCTGTTGCTAGTTAAACAGTCCTGTAGCTTAGCATCTGCGGCATCTGACCAGTTCTGTGAGAGTGAGTCACTGGTACTTCCTGCTTAAGTTTTTGCTTGTAAGCAAGAATCAGGAGGATAGAATTAGTCAGATTTGCCAAATGGAAGTGGAGGGAGAACTTTGTGCGGGTCTCTGTGTGGTGTTAAGGTGGTCTAGTTTTTCCCCTCTGGTTGCACATGTAACATGCTGGTAGAAACGAGGTAAAGCGGTTTTTAGTTTTCCCTGCATTAAAGTCTCCGGCCACTAGGAGCGCTGCCTGTGGATGAGCGCTACTTTTCCTGAATCCACTCCTGTGTCTTGGCTGTGTGCTTAGGTTCGTTGTCCTGTTGGAAGGTGAACCTTTGCCCCTGTTTGAGATCCGGAGTGCTCTGGAGCAGGTTTTCATCAAGGATCTCTCTGTACTTTGCTCCGTTCATCTTTCCTTCGATCCTGACTAGTTTCCCATTCTCTGCTGCTGAAAAAAATCGCCACAGCATGATACTGCCACCACCATGCTTCACCGTAGGAATTGTGCCAGGATTCCTCCAGACGTGGAGCTTGGCATTCAGGCCAGAGTTCTTGATTACATCAGACCAGAGTATCTTGTTTCTCATTGGGTTCCTTTTGGCAATCTCCAAGCGGGCTGTCGTGTGCCTTTTACTGAGGAGTGGCTTCCATCTGGCATTTAACATAAAGTCCTGATTTTAATGGAGTGCTATAGAGATGGCTGTCCTTCTGGAAGGTTCTCCCATCTCCACAGAGGAACTCTGGAGTAATGTCAGAGTGACCATCAGGTTCTTGGTCACCTCCCTGACCAAGGCCCTTCTCCCCCGATTGCTCAGTTTGGGCGCGCGGCCAGCTCTGAGTCTCTTGGCGGTTCCAAACTTCCATTTCAGAATGCTGGATGCATCTGTGTTCTTGGGGACCTTCAATGCCGCAGAAATGTTTTGGTACCCTTCCCCACATCTGTGCTTAACACAATCCTGTCTTGGAGATCTGCGGACAATTCCTTCAACCTCATGGCTTGGTTTTTGCTCTGACATGCGCTGAGAACTTTGGGACCTTATATAGACAGGTGTGTGCCTTTCCGAAACATGTCCAATCAGTTGAATTTAGCACAGGTGGACCCCAAGTTGTAGAAACATCTCAAGGATGATCAATGGAAACAGGATGCACCTGAGGTCAATGTCGAGTCTCATAGCAAAGGGTCTGAATACTTGAGACTTTTTATTATACATTTGCCAACATTTCTAAACCAGTTTTTGCTTTGTCATTATGGGGTATTGTGTGTAGACTGATGATGAAAGAAATTAATTTCATCTGTTTTTTGAATAAGGTTGTTACATAACAAAATGTTGAAAAAGTGAAGGGGTCTGAATACCTTCCGTAAAGTTAATTGAAGTGTAACTCATTTCAAATTCCTTACATAAAGCAAACCAGACGGCACCATTTCCTTGTTTTTGTAGCCAGGGGTTAGTGAGTCCTCCAGATCAGAGGCAGTAGGGATGACCAGGGATGTTCTCTGTTTAGTGAGTCCTCCAGATCAGAGGCAGTAGGGATGACCAGGGATGTTCTCTTAAGTGTGTGAATTGGACCGTTTTCCTGTCCTGCTAAGCATTCAAATTGTAGCGAGTGCTTTTGGGGTCAGGGAATATATATGGGAGTAAAAATACATGATTTTCTTTTGTAATGTAGTGAAGTTAAAGTTTTAAAATATTAAAGTACCGATACCCCGCAAAAAAAGTATTGTTGCTTAAGTACTTGACATTGCCTACAAGCAGTGGTGTCGGGTCGGCTGGGAAAAGGCGGGTCGGCTGGGAAAAGGCGGGTCGGCTGGAAAAGGCGGGTCGGCTGGGAAAAGGCGGGTCGGCTGGGAAAAGGCGGGTCGGCTGGGAAAAGGCGTGCGTAGAAACACGTCATAGGTCTAACGGTTGTCTTGTGCAGAACTGCGGCTGTGTAGGCTGTCAAATAAAAGGGCTCCTTCCATACATTTGTTTAGACAAAAATTTAAAACCGTGTCCGTTTGTGCATCTCAATTTAATTCATTTTAATTCCCCTCCAGATCAACCAGTCTATAATCTGTTTCCCCTCCAGATCAACAGTCTATAATCTGTTTCCTCTCAGATCACCAGTCTATAATCTGTTTCCTCTCCAGATCAACCATCTATATTCTGTTTCCTCTCCAGATCAACCAGTCTATAATCTGTTTCCTCTCCAGCTCCACCAGTCTATATCTGTTTCCTCTCCAGATCAACCAGTCTATAATCTGTTTCCTCTCCAGATCAACCAGTCTATAATCTGTTTCCTCTCCAGATCAACCAGTCTATAATCTGTTTCCCCTCCAGACAACACCATGTTTATAATCTGTTTCCCCTCCAGATCAACCAGTCTATAATCTGTTTCCCCCTCCAGAGTCAACCAGTCTATATAATCTGTTCCTCTCCAGATCAACCCGTCTATAATCTGTTTCCCCTCCAGATCAACCAGTCTATAATCTGTTTCCTCCTCCAGCTCCACCAGTCTATAATCTGTTTCCCTCTACCGTCCACGTATATCTGTTTCCTCTCCAGCTCCACCATGTCTATAATCTGTTTTCCTTCTCCCCACGCAGCTCCAGATCAACCAGTCTATCATCTCTGTAACTCGTCTCAGAGGGTGGAGCTGCTGGCCAAAGATAGTATCTCAGCTAGGCTACTCGTGTTTTCTACATCCTGCCAAGATGAGACAGGTCAGCCCAGGTCCTAGTGTCTACTGCTGTTCTTCACTACCGCCAGGAGCAGCTGACTAAGCTTAGCATCCCAAATGGACTCTACGTAGGGCACTACTTTTGACCAGAGCCCTACGGGTAGTGCACTACTTTTGACCAGAGCCCTATGGGTAGTGCCACTACTTTTGACCAAGAGCCCTCTGGGTAGTGCACTACTTTTGACCAGAGTCCCTCTGGGTAGTGCACTACTTTTGACCAGAGCCCTCTGGGTAGTTGCGCACTACTTAGACCAGAGCTCTGGGTAGTGCACTACTTTAAGACCAGAGCCCTCCTGGGTAGTGCACTATTTGACCAGAGCCTATGGTAGTGCACTACTTTTGACCAGAGCCCTCTGGGTAGTGCACTACTTTTGACCAGAGACTCTGGGTAGTGCATACTTTTGACCAAGAGCCTATGGGTAGTGCACTACTTTTGACCAGAGCCCTCTGGGTAGTGCACTATTTATGGAAATAGGGGTCATTTGGGATGCTCCATAGCTGTTGATCAGATGTCTGCTTGTTGACCTCTGGTTTATGTCAGGGCTGATGAGATGGTCAGCTCGGGGGGCCCATCCGTCTTAGCGTTGACGCGGCTCGGGCCCAGTCCTTATCCGTTGACCGGGCTCGGGCCCAGTCTTAGCGTGACGGGCTCGGGGCCGCGTCTAGCGTTGACCGGGCTCCGGGGCCCAGTCTTAGCGTTGACCGGGCTCGGGGCCAGTCTTTAGCGTTGGACCGGGGCCTCTGGGGCCCAGTCTTAGGTCTTGACCAGGGCTCGGGGCACAGTCTTAGCGTTGACGGCTCGGGGCCAGTCCTTAGGTGACCGGCTCGGGCCCAGTCTTAGCGTTGCGTGGCTGCGGGGCCCAGTCTTAGCGTTGACGGGCCTCCGGGGGCCCAGTCTTAGCGTTGACCGTGGCTCGGGGCCCAGTCTTAGCGTTGAGCCGGGCTCGGGGGCCAGTCTTAGCGTTGACCTGGCTCGGGGCCCCAGGTCTTAGCGTTTGACCGGGCTCGGGGCCCAGTCTTAGCGTTGACCGGCTCGGGCCCAGTCTTAGCGTTGACCTGGCTCGGGGCCCAGTCTTAGCGTTGACCCGGGCTCGGGGCCAGTCTTAGCGTTGACGGGCCTCGGGGCCAGTCTTAGCGTTGACCCGGGCCTCGGGCCCAGTCTTAGCGTTGACGCCCGGGCTCGGGGCCCAGTCTTAGCGTTGACCCGGGCTCGGGGGCCAACGAGTCTTTTAGCGTTGAACCCCGGGCTCGGGGCCCTGTTCTTAGCGGTATGACCTGGCACGGGCTACCGGCAGCAGTCTTAGCTTTGGACTGCGGGCTCGTGGGACCCAGTCTTAGCGTTGACAATCGGGCCGGCTCGAGGGCCACAGTCTTAGCATTGACCCGGGCTCGGGCCCAGTCTTCGCGTTGACCGGGCTTGGGCCCAGTTCTAAGCGTTGACGCGGGCTCGGGGCCCCAGTCTTAGAGTTGACCGGGCTCGGGGCCCAGTCTTAGCGTTGACCCGGGCTCCGGGCCCAGTTCTTAGCGTGTGACCCGGGCTCGGGGCCCAGTCTTAGGGTTGACCCCGGGCTTCGGGGCCCAGTCATTAGCGTTGAACCGGGCTCGGCCAGTCTAAGCGTTGACCGGGGCTCGGGGCCCAGTCTTAGCGTTGCCGGCTCGGGGCCAGTCTTAGCGTTTGACTCGGGCTGCGGGGCCCAGTCGTTAGCGTTGGAACAC